>NC_143018.1:127192797-127348631 GCF_055824585.1 Amblyomma mixtum | reverse complement strand
GTGCAGTTTTACCTCCGGAAACTGCACAATTTAGTTTTCCGTGTGGCCAGTTGTCTGGGAGGATGGTGGACGTAGAGGCGACGACGAGCGGCGGAAAGGCGATGGGGAGCGGCGGCGCGACGGCCTGTCGGTCGAGGAGCGGTCCGGAGAGGTAGAGGAATAGGAGGGACGATAATTGGTAGGGTCAGCAAACGGTGGGCGGTAAGCGTACGACGAGTGCGGAGCGTCTTGGCAGAAGTCCCCGTACGATGGGCGACGAGGAGGACTGGAGGCAAACGCCGGACGGTAAGCAGGTGACGAGTACGTAGCTCCACTGCGAAAGTCAGGGTACCACTCGCGCTCGTCGCGTTGACGCCGACGGCACACACGGGCAACATGCCCGCGAATTCCGCAGTAGTGACATACCGGCCGACGTGCAGGCGGACTCCAAACAGGACACATAGCGGGGCTCGGGGACACAGAGACCGGAGTTTGCTGGACGGGCTGTGGATGCGACGGGTAAACAGCAGCAGGAGGCGTCGCAGCAACCTGGGCATAGGTAGGCACAAAACGCGGTACAGGTGGTTCCGCAGCCAAGGGGCGAGTGACCGAAGCGAGCTCGTCTTTGATGAGATCACGCAAAGGCGAGGACGACGGGGCTGGGGGCGGGTGGGAATCAACTGGCGGTAAGGTGGAGCCGTGCAGTTCCTCCCGGATAATGGAGCGAATGAGGGAGCGTAAGTCCACGTCAGGTGAAAGTGGGGTGTCCCAGGTGTCTTTTAATCGAAGCGACTGAAGGTCGTCAAGACGATGGCAAGTTGTTCGGATGTCTTGGACTGACGTTGGATTCTGAGCAGCAAGCGTGTTGAAGGCAAATGACCCAAGCCCTTTCAGAAGATGACGTACCCGATCGTTCTCTGACATAGCGCTGTTGACACGTCGACACAGGGCAAGCACGTCTTCAATGTAGGATGTGTAGGACTCACCGGGTAGCTGAACGCGCGTATCTAGCTTTTTTTTGTAGACAGCGGGGCTTGCACCAGATGTGCCAAAGATTTGTCGTATCTGTGCCGAGAATTGAGCCCAGTCCGGGATGGCATCTTTGTGGTTGACGAACCAAGTCTTGGCCACGGCAGTGAGGTAGAACGACACGTTTACAAGTTTCATCGCTGAGTCCCAACGATTATAGGCACTGACCTGGTTATATTGGTCGAGCCAGTCCTCGACATCGTCCCCACGAAGACCAGCAAAAATGGGAGGCTCGCGCTGGAGTGTGGTGATGGTCCAAGTGGGGTGTCCAGAAGATTGGGAAGAACCGGGTTGGCTCATCATTGCTGGCTCCAGACGGTTCGAATCGAGAGGAAGAAGAACGGGGGGCCCATCGGGAGTACGAGTGGTGTTGTCGCTGACGGTATCCATCGGTGCGGATGGTACGAGCAGGTGGCGACCGGAACGTAGCTGCAGTCTGGCGGCGGAGAGGACGCAGGGATCGAGAGCACACTCCACCACTTGTGAGACAGGAGACGGAGCGCAGGATGGAGCGAGCTTTAATGGCACCCGCAAGTATGGCGACCAACCCTTCGAAGCAGAAGATGATCGATGATGATGGATATGTACAGATGAAGACGAAGGTCGCATGTTGTGCTTTGAGCGATGATGATGGATATGTACAGATGAAGACGAAGGTCGCATGTTGTGCTTACAATATATATATGTGAGAGAACCCAACAGCAACAGAAACCAAGGGGCACAGGGGATTTTTTTTAATTAACTTATTTTTTTGTGGTGTTGATCAATTTATAATATTACTGAATATGTTATCCCTTTAAGCTAATTGATTAGAAAAGCAGAAGAAAAAACAACCACATGCCGCCGGTGGGATCCGAACCCACGACCTCCGGCCTCGGATCCCACCGGTGGCATGTGGTTGTTTTTTCTTCTGCTTTTCTAATCGATTAGCTTTAAGCGATAACATATTCAGTAATATTAAAATTGATCAACACCACAAAATAAATAAATTAATTTAAAAAAATCCCCTGTGCCCCTTGGTTTCTGTGGCTGTTGGCTTCTCATATTTATAACGAGCCCCTCATCCCCTTCCCTTGTTTGCTTATATAAATATATATATATATATATATATTGGCTGTTGGCTTCTTTCATATATATATATATATATTTATTTATTATTAGTACCTCAAATGCCCCTTGGTGTGGGGTATTACATGAGGGATGGGCATAATGTTCAAGTGAAGAGTGGTTCGATGGCAGTCTTGAAGGAATGTGGGTCGGAGTGGCGCACAGCGTCGACAGGCAGTTTGTTCCAGTCCCGAGCGGTCTGAACAAAAAACGAACGAAGATGTGCTGTGGTCTGTGCTGGGGGCGGATAGACGGCTTTAGGATGGCTGGTGCGGCTTGACTGTCGATGAAGTGGTAAGATTGCTGAAACATTAAGTGGCGTATGGTAGAATTTGTGAAAAAGGCACAGCCTGAAGATGCAGCGTCGCTTTTCAAGATTAGTAAGATTAGCCCGTGATTTGAGTGCAGTGACACTGGAATGATAGGAGTAGTCTGAGAAAATAAACCTTGCAGCGCGATTTTGTAGAGCTTCGAGGGTGTTAGAAAGATTAGCTTGATGGGGATCCCAGACTGAGCATGCGTATTCTATTTTAGGTCTGATAAATGTAAGATAAGTAAGTGTTTTCACGGATGCAGAGGCTAGGCGCAAGTTTCGACGGAGGCAACCAAGAGTGCGATTGGCTTCGTTAGTAACTTTCATTATATGCTCTGACCAGGTTAGTGTATCTGAAAGGGTGACGCCAAGGTATTTGTAAGAGTGGACAGATAAGATTACCGAGCCACAAATGGTGTAACTTGATGCCTGATAGTTTTTCCGACGGTGAAAGGAAAGCAAAGACGTTTTGTTAGTGTTTAGGCACATTAACCATTTGTCGCACCAAGTTTCAATTCGTTTAAGGTCATCCTGTAAAATTCTAGAGTCAGAGGTGGTGTGGATGGGGCGGTAAAGTACGCAGTCGTCTGCGAAAAGGCGGATGTTAGAGGATATGTTACTAGGCAGGTCATTAATATAAATTAGAAACAGCAATGGTCCGAGTACTGTACCTTGGGGGACTCCGGAGAGGACTGGAGAAAAAGACGAGGAGCAGTTGTTAGCGTACACAAATTGCTTTCGGTTCGTAAGGAAATTAGAAATCCAATCTAATACAAGGGGGTTAATGCACAATCTTGAGAGTTTAAGTAGTAGTCTCCGATGGGGAACTTTATCGAAGGCCTTTTCGAAATCTAAGAACAGCGCGTCTACAGGTATGTTCAGGTCTAGGTTAGAGCTTATGTCATTTATGAATGAAGCTAATTGTGTATCACATGAGAGGCCCTTGCGAAAGCCATGTTGTCTAGGATTGAAAAAATTAACAGATATTAAAAATTTTACTATGTGAGAGTAGAGGACGTGTTCCATTACCTTGGAACAAACACTTGTTAGTGAAATGGGACGATAACTGGAACATAAATGTGAAGGACCTTTTTTCGGGACTGGAACTATTTTGCCCACTTTCCAGTCTTCCGGCACCACTCCTGATGACAATGACTGCTGAAAAATATTGCATAGGATCACACTTACAACAGTTTTTGTGCTCTTTAGTACTTTAGTGTTGATACCATCAATTCCGGATGAGGATGTTAGCTTTAGTGATTCAATTATTTTGGCTATACCGGAGGCATTAAAAGTGATGTCGGACATGAATGAATGGTGGCACTGGGGAAAATCTGGTAAATTATGATCAGGTTCTTTTGTGAAAACAGAGCAAAATGCGGTGTTAAGTTCTTCGGCTGCTTGACTGTCTGGAATAGGACAATTCTGGCTGTCGTACAGTTTTAATGGCTGAGAGCGCTTTGGGTTAATCGTATTCCAGAATTTTTTAGGATTAGTTTTTATCATGTTCGGAAGAATTTCAGAATAAAAATGGCGCTTTGTTTTGTTAGCTTGTGATTCGAATTCCTTTTCTGCAGCGTAATACTTTTGCCAGGTGCACTGCGTGTTAGTTCGTTTAGCAGAGCGGAAAAGTCTTTTCTTTTTATTATTGAGGCGTTTGAGCGCATGATTGAACCATGGTGATGACTGTTTTTCTGTTACAGTGATAGTGGGTATGTATGTTAGTACCAGGTCACGTATTTTAGTCTTGAACAGCAACCAGTTAGTTTCTACGGAGCGTATCGAAAAGTCACGAAGCAGCCAGATGGAAAATTCTTCGAGTGCTGTGTTAATTGCAGAATAATTGCCTTTCTCATAAAGTGTTATTGTTTTTGTTATTTTCGATGGATGCAGTAATTTACAGTATAAGGAACCATGAACAACAGAATGATCGCTAAGACCAGGCAAGTATGTGATTGGGGAAAGCTTGTCAGATTGAGTTGTAAGTATCAGGTCTAACGTATTGGATGAATTTATGCCAGACCGCGTCGGCTGTGAAACTACTTGTGTTAGTCCAAAGTTAAGGCATGTGTTTACGAAATCGCTTTCAGCATTGTTTTTGGATAGGGTTGAGGCGGGGTTTGACCAGTTAATGGAAGGGAAGTTAAAGTCACCGAAAATCAGAATGGGAGATTGATGATAGGTTGCGGTAACGGAAAAAAGCACCTCGTGAAATTCAGCGACAAAAGAACTACTAGCGTCTGGGGGACGATAACAAGCGCCGATTACTAAGGGGGGATAACAGGAGTTGCTGAGAACGAATATTATTTCCAGTGCGGATGAAGTTTTAATTTCGATGCATTGAAGGCTTCTCTTGGCAGCAATTAGAACGCCACCTCCCCTTTTGTTAGTTCTGTCACGGCGAAAAACATTTAAATCGGAAGAGAGAGAAAGGATCTCCGAGTCGGCAATTGAAGAGTTTAACCATGTTTCTGTGAGAATAATGAGGTTAGACTCTGTGGTGTGAATCAGATTACGAAGAGCATCAAGTTTAGGCAGGAGGCTTCTAATATTAGTGTATAAAAAGGAAGTGTTGGAAGGGCTAGAGCGGGGACGATTGGCTTCTACGAGTTTAAAGCGTGCGGCACTACCTTCTGAGTACTGTGATCGAACGTGTATGTTTTCTTCCCGATGATTAGCTTGTCTTGTCGAAGTTTGAATTTTTTTTCGTCTTGTGCTTTGCAGAATTCAACAAGATGCTTCCTGGCCTTGACGGTGTTTGGGCAGTAGTCCTCAGATATGCTAAACTCTGTACCTTTCAACATTTTGGCGCATGAAAGAACCTTTTCCTTCACTTTAAAATGTGCAAATTTAACAATGATCGGTCTATTCCTGTCCGCCCTAAACTTTCCTAATCTGTGGGCTCTTTCAATGTCCACAGGAAGAATAGTCGTCTTTAATTTTGAGCTGCAGTGTTCGATAATAGTGGCCTCTGACTGGGCCCATGTTTCCTGCTCGTTATCTTCGTGGCCAAAGAAAAGTAGGTTTGACCTTCGGGACTGATTTTCTGAGATATCAAGTCTAGCTGTGATAGTGGCAATGTCATTCGCGTTTTGCTCAGACAGCGCCTGGATGTCGTCTACCTGTTCCTTTATTGCTAATAGTGATGAGCAGTCGGTTTCAATTTTGGTAAGTCGATTTTTGATTTCTGCAAACGTTTGGTCATTTTCGGAGAGCTTAAGGCGGATGGATTTCATTTCGGTTAGGAGCGTGGCTTGACTGGACTGGATTTCATTCAGGGCCTTAAGTATATCGTTAGGTGGCTGACCATCGCAGTGGCGAGTGGTGGGACCAGGGTTGAGTTCTACGTCGCCTGATAAAATTAGTAAGCGCATGATAACATGATAGCAATCACAGGCAATACCAATACAACACATTGGGCTTGGCAGCACCACTAAAGCCGCATAGCGGGTGCGGCGGGCAAATAGGGAACATGAAGTGTTTACCTGCAGGACGAACAAACGTCGCAGGTGAGTTGTAGTCGACATAGCTGCGGTGCTGCCAAGCCCATTGAAGGCGGCGCGGGGTGATGCTGGACTTATAAAGGGGTGATGCGGCGAGGAGGTTGACTTCCGGTCGTTAGTTATCGCTGATGCTGACAGTGGCAGCGATAATCTCGGAGCTTGTTCTTGAATGGGTGTTGCCGGGCACTGACGGGGCTTTGCTGCTGGCATGTAGTCAGGAGGACGGAAGCGATGCAGCGGTACGGGGGTCGGACGGTCTACCGTTGGCAGCCAGACTGTGGTCCAAGTCGGGTTCCAGGGTTCGCTCGGGCGAGAGTCACTGCATCGCAGGAGGCAGACGGATACCTGCAGGACGAACAAACGTCGCAGGTGAGTTGTAGTCGACATAGCTGCGGTGCTGCCAAGCCCATTGAAGGCGGCGCGGGGTGATGCTGGACTTATAAAGGGGTGATGCGGCGAGGAGGTTGACTTCCGGTCGTTAGTTATCGCTGATGCTGACAGTGGCAGCGATAATCTCGGAGCTTGTTCTTGAATGGGTGTTGCCGGGCACTGACGGGGCTTTGCTGCTGGCATGTAGTCAGGAGGACGGAAGCGATGCAGCGGTACGGGGGTCGGACGGTCTACCGTTGGCAGCCAGACTGTGGTCCAAGTCGGGTTCCAGGGTTCGCTCGGGCGAGAGTCACTGCATCGCAGGAGGCAGACGGATACCTGCAGGACGAACAAACGTCGCAGGTGAGTTGTAGTCGACATAGCTGCGGTGCTGCCAAGCCATATATATATATATATATATATATATATATATATATATATATATATATATATAGCGAGGTATACGCTTCGTTAAAGCAAAACATATTTATTCTACTCGACGTTTCGATCGGAAGACCGATCTTCCTGAAGAAGATCGGTCTTCCGATCGAAACGTCGAGTAGAATAAATATGTTTCCTTTAACGAAGCGTATACTTCGCTATATACTGTTGTAAGCAGTCAAGTACTCCATGCTTTCGCAACCTATATATATATATATATATATATATATATATATATATGCGAAATTGAGGAACGCTTCATATAGGTAAACATTTATTGCGAGTCGACGTTTCGGACAGAGCATCTCCTTTTTCAAGATTTGTAAAAGGACAGGCTCTGTCCAAAACGTGGGTTAAGTCGAGCCGTAAGGACGTCGGCGTTCCGATAATTGACGTTAATAATTCCGCAATAAATAACGATACCGATCAGGCAAATTTCTTTAACGAATATTTCCAATCAGTTTTTGCAAGAGCCCTACCTAGCCAACTGCCGGTTTACTCAAGCTGTATTTGTGAACCTATGCCTGACATCTTCATTGACATGTTGAGAATGTACAAATTGCTTGAAAAGATACAGCCTAATTCAGATTCAGGCCCTGATGGTATTCCAAACTTCGTTCTGAAATCATGCGCAACAGTTATTTCAGAATATCTAGCCATAATTTTTAACCTGTCTCTTGCTAATTGTGATTTACCAGCAGACTGGAAGATGGATAACGTTGTGCCTGTTCACAAGGGTGGACATCGGAACCATGTGGTAAATTATAGGTCGATATTTTTCACTAGTGTTTGCTGCAAGAATTTGGAATATGTTATGTATTCAAATTTACTCAAACACCACAATAATAACTTTCTTGTTGACTATCAGCATGGGTTTCGTTCTGGCCGGTCTTGTGTTACGCAGTTAATTGAATTTTTGCATGACATTTTCGTTCCTATCATCTGGGCCTACCGACGGATTCCTGATTACTTGATTTCCAAAAGGGGTTCGATACTGTTTCTCTCATTTTTCTTCTGCACAAGTTATCCTTTCTCAGCTTGCCGCACAATATGCTTTGCGGGATACAAAATTATTTGACAGGAGGCAGTCAAAAGGTCTTGATTAATGGCTCCAAATCGACAGACGTTTCCGTACATTCAGGTATGCCCCAGGGGTCGGTTCTCGGCCCACTACTGTTTCTGATCTACGTAAATGACATTGGCTACGGTAAAACCTCCAAAATTAGATTGTACGCTTGATGGTCGCGTCTTGTACCGAGAAGTAAACCATGATTCCGACAGGAAAGAACTTCAAAATGACCTCAACAGTATTTCATTCTGGTGTCGCTCCTGGCTTATGAATCTAAATATGTCTAAATGCAAGCATGTTCATTTTACCCCAAGAGCATAAACCGATCAATACACAATACTATTTAAACACTGAAATAATCTCTCCAGTAAGCGAGGCAAGATAACTAGGAGTAACATTTAGCTCCGACTTGACATGACACCATTATGTAGAGACTTAATTCTGAAGCCAGCCCGCTCTTTAAATTTTATCAGACGAAACTTTAAATATGCTCCACAAGATATTAAAAAACTGCTCTACGTAACGAATGTCCGCCCAATAGTAGAATATGCTTGTGTCATATGGGCCTCGTACACGCAAGTTCTTAACAACACTTCTACGTAACAAATGTCCACCCAATAGTAGAATATGCTTGTGTCATATAGGACCCGTACACGGAAGTTCTTAACAACAGGTTGGAAAAATTCAGAACCGAGATGCCCGTTTTCTGTCCCACAACTATTCGCATCGTAGCAGTATCACTGACATCAAAAGTAGCTTATAATGGCGTCTTCTATCCTCACGTCGGGAATTTTTTCGACTGGTATTTTTACCAGATATATTTCATTGTCGCACCGTACTGAACAAAGATGCCTATCTTTTACCTCCTACGTACATTTCCCAGCGTCGAGATCACCCGCATAAGATTAAAGAAATATCAGCGCGTACCTCAGTTTTTGCACATTCACTTTTTCCACGCACAATCAGTTCATGGAATAATCTTCCCCGCAGCATAGCTGCGGCTACATCCGATTCAAAATTTTCTGTTGCGCTAAAGGCTGCTCTGGTTTAACACTGATTTCCATGGTCTGTATGTCGACTTGTTCTGTGCTTGTTCTCTTTACGATGTTTTAAACTTAGCAAATTTTTAGTGTGCGCGGTGACATTACTATGTTTTTCCATTCAATTGCCGGTGTTCATTTAAGTTGATATTTTGCCGCATGCTCTTGCTGTGTCCTAACGGAGTGCTTGCATTATCCTCTATTACTGTTTTTGCCTATGTATATATTTGTTTCCTCGGCGCTAATGTATGAAGAATACTGTGTTCCACCCCCCTACGGTAATGCCCCTGCGGCGAATGTAGGTACATGTATAAATAAAAATTTAGCGTGCACTGATTTCGCAAAGTACACTGGCCTCTGACATTTCGCCTCCATCGAAATGCAACCTCCGCAGTCGGTATCAAAGCAGCGTCTTCCGAGTCAGCAGCCGATCACCATAACCACAGAATCGCCGTGGTGGCAGAGACACAGTGGGAGATCTTAATGATTAGACGAGAGGCGTGCCTGCTTTTTAACCCCGCACGCTACTCCGATTAGAGTGAAGAAAGAATATGGAGAAGAGAGGAAAAGAAGGATCAAAAATCGTGGTTGATTTGCGTATTTAGGCCAAATGCGAACAAGGTGCGTTAGCAGTTTGGTTTTCGCTTTGGTTCCGATGTTCGCGTCCAATGTTCACGGATGCCAGTTGTTTGGGTAGATTTATTGCCAATATATGCGGAATTGTTCATTCTCGACTTTCATAGATCCCTGGGAGTCTTCCTACCACTCCTGCGCAATGGTGCAGTGGTCAAAGAATGTGCGACCGCCCTTCAATCGCAGGTGCTCCCATCAGTGGTTTCTTGGGTTAGGTTGGGACCCAGGTTGTTGATCCCAAGCAGTCTTTCACGATTAATGGAGCTGTTGCTTGACACAGTTGTCAGGTTGCTAGATATACACACTGTAGTGAGGACGGAGATATCTTTGTTCCCACTCGCAAGTACGCTGGCGGCCACTACTCCGAATGTGAAGATGAACGATGATGATGATGAATATGTACAGATAAACCTGAAGGTTGCACGATGATGAAAAATATGTTTTCATTTTTTTTTTTCAATTGACTTTCAGTTACGCCATAAAGATGTCGGCGAGCTCAGGCAAAAAGCAAACTATCATCGCATGAATGACACCTTATGCCCCCTGTACATAGCCATACAGCGAGGTCAACAACTCATGCGCAGTTAATTATGAATCTGTAACAAGAGCAAGGGAACACAAATAGAGCACATGATATAAAATGAACTTTTTGCCAATTCTGATTTAACGAGTTAAAAGAGGAACAAAGATTTAATGTTCAGATGAAGAGGAAGTTCGCACACTATGCTTACACGTTCCTAAAGGACAAAAGGGACCGGCCGTGGCGCAGGTTATAGCGGAGTTGGGCGACGAGCAAAGGGCTTTAAGAAGGACAATTGTACCACCGTGGTAACGACGGTCGTTTACAGGATGGACAAAGGCAACGCTATAGTTCACAGGGGACGTTTCTTCTAGTACAGAATACGAACCAATACAGCGGCTGTGGAATTTTTCACACAAGCCGGGGGCACGCACTGAAGTCCACAGCAAGCCTTCATCGTGGAGTTTTTCACACAAGCCGGGGGCACGCACTGAAGTCCACAGCAACCCTTCATCGCCAGGTAAAAAAGACACACCACGCTTGGTGAAGTCATGGGTGTTTTTAATGCGAAGATTGGCAGGCGTCACTATTCAGGCCGTCAATGGCAAGACAGGAAATAAATTCTTCGTGTGGTAGTGCTGAAGAGGTTGTGGGGACAGAGAAGAAAGGTACTTCGAGAGTGAAGATAGGTGGGCGGCCATAAAGGAGAAAAAACGCTGAAAAGCTGGTTGTTGTTTGCACTGCAGTGTTGTGAGCAAAGGTAATGAAAGGGAGCATGGTGTCCGAGTTGGAGGGGTCGAGCTGTGTATACGTGGACAGTATATATGACAGGATGCAATGAAGTCGTTGTGTGAGCCCACTGGTTTGGGGGTGATAGGCAGAAGTTGTTTTATGGTCAGTTCTATAAGCATGAAGAACCTCGGCAAGGACGCTGGAGAGGAATAACTTGCCGCGGCCACTGACAGGGTTCCGAGGGGCTTGACGACACAGAATTATGGCATTCAGCAGGAAATCGGCGATTTCAGAAGCACAGCCGAAAAGAACAGGGGGGGGGGGGGGGGGGGGGGGGGGTGTTTGAGCGTATCTGGGGTGAGTGGTCGATGGCGGTAAGCTACCGTAGCTGTCAACTGCAAAGACTTCGAAGGGAAGAAAGGACAAGGGAGAAGCTGTAGGAGGCACCCAGGAGGATACGTGGCGCGTTTGCGACGTTGTAAAGGTGTGCAAGGGGCAATATATTTTCCGACAAAGGTTAAAGGGCCAGGCCAAAAGAAACGCCGCTTGATGTGGTCATCAATTTTCAGAAACCTCAAGTGGCCAGCCATGGGGTCATCGCGAAACGCCTGCGAAGCTTCACGACGAAGAGAACAGGGTATGACAGTTGCCCAGGAGTGACCGAGGGAGAACCTACGCCGAAGAATATCGTCGATCAGCTTGAAGCAGGTAAGTTGGCAACGTAGGCGGGCACTGGGAGGCCGCTTAGCGCCACCGAGACGATCGGTGAGTGCCCGACAGTACGGTCGGCCCGCTGTGCTGAAACGAGATTGTCGAGACTGGGAGCGTGCATCAAATCAATAGCTGCGGCTGTCGAGGTTTAGATAGCCGTTAATGAGCAGCTTGGGGGAATGACATATCCAAGATCGCCTGACAAAACTTTTGAAAATTGGAAAATTTTAAGACACTGTTATGGTAATATTGAATGTAATTGTCCGTTGTTGTGATAAGTAGCAACATCTTTCTTTTAAAGTGTTTTCATCGATTGCTTCGAGCAGTTAAGACTGCCATATAAAACCAATGGAGAACGCCTTTGACGATAGCAAAAACATTAAAATAAAAAAATTCAAGCTTGCCGTTCGGTGATTTGCCAGCGTATTGATTGTTGTAGTGAAATCTTGCATTATATGAAAACATTGCACTCATAAACGGTTTCCAGCTCACAAATGTTTTTCCCCTAAATTGTTAGGTATGCGAAGCGTTGCGATGAGGTTGCGATCGCAAGGAGGTTGCGATGAGGCGAGGGGGCAGTGGGAGAGCGCATCGGCGTCCTTATGTTTTTTCCCCAATCGTCTGGTACGGTAAAGTCATAATCCTGGAGATACAGAATCCGAGCTACACGGACAAGTTATGTGGCGAAAGCCAGCACAGGGCATGATGGTCAGTGACGATAGTAAACTGGCGGCCGTACAGATAGGGGAGAAATTTTTTAACGGCCCAGACAACTGCGAGGCACTTTATTTCAGTGATCATCTAGTTATGCTCCGCTGCAGTCAGGTACAACTAGCAATAAGTTTCTCGCTAGACGACTGCGGACGCTGCAAAAGAACAGCACCAGTTTCTTCTCCACTGGCGTCTGTGCGCAAAACTGTTAGGGCGTTGTCACTAAAATTGTACAGTATCGGATCAGATGAGGGAGTCTGCTTTAGGGTCATAAAGGCGGCCTTGCAGGCTTCAGACAAAACGAAAAGCGTAATGGCGCCAAGAAATTCATGTAAAGGGGACACGATGGAAGCGAAGCTGCGGATGAAGCGACAGGAATATGATGCTGCGCCCAGAAAACTGCGCACGTCTCTAACGCGCGTTAGGTGGGGATAATGTATAACTGAGGCGGCTTTGCAGGATCAGGCTTAGCAGCCTACTGACTAGCCGGCACAAGAGGAGAATACTAACGCAAAACAACAGGTAAATACCAAGGACTTGATGAAGGGCGCATGATTCGGCGTTTAAGCACATCGTCTATATTATCTTGAATATTTTTGCGCTCAATAGAGGACACACCTTACGGGCGACGGCAAATGATGATCGAACCGTCTGCGTGGATGTCATGAGTAGCTGCGGAAGTTTGTCCTAAAACTATTTACTATAGGCATGCTTGGTCAAGACGGGAAAAAAATCTTCTTTTTGGGCCTGTGTGAGACCGGTGCTGATTGTAACTGAAATAGGTGCAGGGGTGATGCATAGCGAATTGGCGAAGCTTGATAGAGAAAAATAGATAATGGTGACAGGTTGGGCGCATACTTGAATAAAAAAGTACCGCAAAAAAGACGACCACAGGCGGAAGACACCACCAACACTATCGAAGGTTGGGCATTAGCCACAGCAGCGATTACCGTGCCTTCGCGCAGAGGAATGCGCTCCGATGTAGTGTTGAAGGCAGTGAGAAGTGAAGACCCATTGGTGAAACGGAGCAGGGACGCGACGAGAAAAATGCCTCTTAAGAAAAGAAGGGGGCTTGGTGTGATTAAAACGTGCCCAGCATTGACGTGGGCAGAAGCAAATGTGAGGACATCTTCAAAGCATGGATAAGCGCATGGTCACTGGTGGTAACCATGTGATGAGAAGGCAGGACAGGAGTGTCAGAAATGGTGGGTTCAGTAACCTGTAGAGTGTGAGAACAACATGCAAGTGCAGCTTACGCAGAGCGGTGGAAATCAGAGCCGAGTATGTGGAGATGAGGACAGGAGGGAGCACAGGGAGCTCGATTTGAATGAATGAATGAATGAATGAATGAATGAATGAATGAATGAATGAATGAATGAATGAATGAATGAATGAATGAATGAATGAATGAATGAATGAATGAATGAATGAATGAATGAATGTTTATTTGGACAGAAACACAAAAAAGTCTGTCGAGGAGGCCGACAAAAAGGCAACGAATGCCTGACTAAGTGTCAGTCCCCTTTCTGATGCAGGATGCCGTCGATAGTTTCCCGTGCTGTGCACCGTCCGGAAGGGTACATCGATTCTTAATTAGAGAGAAGGACCAATGGAGAAAAGGACGGAGAGGACAGAGAGAAGGACCGCAGAAAGAAGTGCGCACCGAAGAGGAGAACACAAAGCAGGACTAATGACAGAAGTAGCGGCGCGTGTATCAAAGCTTCTACAACAGAGCCTTCAATATCAGCACTTAACATGTTCGACGGCGGCTGACGAAGAATTTAGAGGTCTTGCCTCCGGAAACTGCACAACTTAGTTTTCTGTGGGTCTGAGATGGTGAGCGAAGAGGCGATGAGGAGCGGCGGAAAGGTGACGGGGAGTGGCGGCGTGGTGACCTGATGTTTAGCGAGCGGTCAGGAGAGATAGACAGAGAGGAGAAGTGAGAAGGAGCATTTTCGGCAAACGGCCGGCGGTGAGAATAGGAAGAGTATGTGTCGTCGTGGTCGAAGTCACAATATGAGGAGCCACGAGGATCATTAGTGGCAATCATCAGGCGGCAAGCAGACGTTGAATACATGGCGTCGTGACGGAAGTCACCATATTAGGAGTGAATGGTGGCAAGCGCTAGGCGGTAAGCAGACGACTACGTGGCGTGGTGGCGGAAGCCACCATGCCATTCACGCTCGCCACACTGGCGCCGACGACAAACGCGCGAAACATGGCCACGAATTCCACAGTAACACACCGGACACAAGAGAACAGCGGTTCGCAATTGGTAGCGAGGTGCTGGAAGTAGTAAAAGAATACGTCTACTTAGGGCAGGTAGTCACAGCTGATCAGGATCATGAGAGGGAAATAACTAGAAGAATAAGAATGGGGTGGAGCGCATATGGCAGGTTCTCTCAGATCATGAATGGCAGTGTGCCAGTATCGCGCAAGAGAAAAGTCTACAACACCTGTATCTTACCAGTATTTACCTATGGGGCAGAAATACGGAGGCTAACAAAGAGGGTTCAGCTTAAGTTAAGGACAACCCAGCGAGATAAGGAAAGAAAAATGTTAGGCGTAACGTTAAGAGATCGGAAGCGGGCTAAGTGGGTGAGGGAACAAACGCGGGTTAATGACATCCTGGTAGAAATCAAGAGGAAGAGATGGGCTTGGGCAGGGCATGTAATGTGAATTCAAGATAACCGCTGGTCCTTAATGGTAACGGAGTGGATTCCAAGAGAAGCCAAACGTAGTAGGGGACGGCAGAAAGTTAGGCGGCCGGATGAGATTAAGACGCTTGCGGGGATACATGGGCCGCAACTGCCAAAGGACAGGATTAATTGGAGAGACATGGGAGAGGCCTTTGCCCTGCAGTGGGCGTAGTCAGGCTTATGATAATGATGATGATAAACACACCGGAAGAAGAGGAGGTGGGCTCCAATTAGGACACATAGCAGGTCTCGAGGATAAGGAGGCGAGACTGTGCTGGACTTGCTGCGGATTGAAAGGATAGCCAACGGCAGCAGGAGTTGAGGCATCAGGGTATATGTGGCACGCAACGAGGCACAGAGGGTTCTGGAGCCGCGGGGCGAATGACGGAAGTGAGCTAGTCCTTGATGAGATCACGCAAGGGCGAGGACCGAGTTGGGCGCGGATGGGATTCAACTGTCGGTAAGGTGGAGCTGTGAAGTTCTCGGATAATAGTGCGAATGCGGCAGCGTATGTCCACTCTGGTTGAATGGCGGAAGACCCAAGAGTCTTGCAAGCGGAGCGATTGAAGGTCGTGTTAACGGTGCAAATGCATGGATATCTTGTACTGTGGAGAATTCTAAGCAGTAAGCGGATTGAAAGCAAATTATTCGAGTCCTATAACAACATGACGAACTCAGTCGTACGCAGATATGGTGTTGTTGACACGTCGACACAGGCCGAGTACATCTTCATTGTAGGACGTGTAAGATTCGCCCAGTAGCTGGACACGCGTATCTAATTTGTTTTCTTGCAGCTGACCAGGCTTGCACTAATGGTTCCAAAAATTTCACGAATCTGTGAGGAGATGTGGGTGCAGTCCGGGAGGGCATCATTGTGGTTCGCGAACCAAGCCTTGGTTGCAGCAGTCAGATAGAGGAGACGTTGAGAACCTTCATAGCAGAGTCCCAATGATTCCAGGCCCTCACTTGTTTTTTAATGGTCGTACTGGTCGAGCCAGTCCTCCGCGTCGCTACGAAGACTCGCAAATTGTAGGAGGCTCGCGCTGAAGGGTGGTGATGGTCCACGTAGGGATTCCCCGGGACTGCGGAGCAGCGCGTACGGTGGAGCCATTGCTGCAGGCTGGGAGATTAGAATCTAGAGGAGACGCACCTTCTGAGGCAGCTGAAGGCCCAGCGGAAGCCCCAGTAGGATCATGGTGGATTGTCCGAGCAGGTGGCTACCGGAACGGAGCTGCAGTATGGCGGCGACGAAGAAACAGGGATCGAGAGAGGCTCTTGTGGGACTGAAGACGGAGTGAGCTTTATTTCCACTCAAAATTATAGCGGCCACTTCGTAGACGAAGATGAGCGATGATGATGTATATGTACAGATGAAGACGGAAATCGCCCACTGTGCTTAAAATATATATATATAAACCTGGGTAGGGCGCCCACCACGCTACCCAGGTTTATATATATATATATATATATATATATATATATATATATATATATATATATATATATATATATATATTAAGCACAGTGGGTGAGAAGCCTGCCACAAAACAGTCTTCAGGCAAACAGACAGACAAACAAAATATAACGGCCAAATGCTGCGAAGAGCCACTGTAAGTGCTAGGGCACTTGAAAGGTGAAATCAAGTGTGCATAACACTCAAGCACTCAAAAACACAACGGATCATGAAAAGTTGCGGACTCGTCAAGTTGCCAAGTGGCAGCTTTTTTTCCGTAGCCCTCCATCTGTAGCACCGATGGAAATAAAGATTTGATTTGATTTGATTTGATTTGAACACCTGTTCCCTTGAGATAAACTAGTAAGGCTTTAGTCTTACGCTCTACCGAAGCCCCACCACTCCAGGGTCCAAGGACATACTCCGGGCACAGGGCACCGTCTTGGCAGAGTCCTAAAGTACCCACAATCCCATGCGGTGAGTATTGAAAATCTCACAGCAGCAGACCAAGCATTCAAGATCTTCCCGACCACCACATGTCGCGCAGAGAGGGCTGTTGATGCACCATATTTATGAAGAAAGTACTTTGTGCTGGAGAGCTTATCCGCTAACTGCGGCCTGGCAGGCAAACATCTCGCTGACGGTGCAGCAAAACGGCGCATGGCGATACCTGTGAGCAGCTACCCATTCCCTTTACTTCTAGTGATGGCGCCGGACTTGTCACTGCTGAATCGTGGCGGACGCAACGCTCTCTTTGGTGTGAACCGAAGCGTCAATGCAGACCTTTATTTCGTATCGACCCCACTTGTGACTGTCGCATGCAAGGCAATTAGAATATGCGACCGCAACTGCTTGCATCGAATTCGCGGCTGCAGATCCTCTTGTACTCGATTTTTGTTGTTCCTTCCTTATAGGCGCCCAGTGAAATAACAAAACTACTTCGAAAACTTTTATTGACATGCATTCTAAGGTCTGTACTCCTGCGGTTACCCACAACCAATGACAGCAGCGCCTACGCATCTTCCTTACATCACTTATTGGTGTTAGTCTATAGATCTTGACGTAATCATCGCTCGCAGTCGCTGCGACATTCTCCTATCTCTTCTTCCGTGTACTGTTTAGGGCGAACCAAATCATTTGACACGATAGCGAGCGACCGACCAACTGAGGGCGTGTTCATTAGCCACGTGCTACGCACGCCGTGGGCCTCTGATGTCAGAGTAAATCTGATTACGAATTTCGTGAAATCCGCCCACCTTACATTAACCTTCTAGAGCAGCAAAAATTTGCTGCCATTCAAAGTCCCACGGTCGAGCTTGCACAGTACTATATTGCCACGTATCATTGTAGTGTCCGTTCGTTCGCGCAAAGCCGCAGGAAAGGGGTGTTATCATTTGTGTTCGTGACGCGAGAAGCGACCGGACTAATCTCGATTGATCACAGCCATGCCGAGCTGCAACTACGTGTTTCCAGATTACTCTAGATGATCTCGACCTGTTATCTCGAAGTTTCCTTGCCGGCTTTAAATTGAACGATGCCGCGAGCAGCGGGCATTCGTAGTTCGACGACTGACGAGCACGTTTGTTGCTTACGCCGCCGCCGAGTGATTCAGTTCTTTTGCGGGCGCAAGTCAGCCCAAATAAAGAGCTTCATTTCCAGGTCTTGTTGGTGTCCTACTGACCGCTGGACTGCCGTCTCTACAACCGGACAATATGACGCTGGAAATGCTTCTGCAGCTACACGACTGTTTGCACACTGCCTGCGCGCTTTCCTTAACTTATGAAGCCAATTTTCTGGCTTATATGTTACCTAAAATCATAATCCTCGTGCTTTCAAGAAGCGTGATTTGTTTTCTTAAGTCATGCGTGAAGAAAGGTCGTTTGACTAGCCGCTTCATTCATTTTCAAGCTATTTTCTTTAGCTTTTGGCCTGTGGCTCATCCTAAAGACTGTATGCACATTTGTAAAATAAAATGAAGGTTGGTTTGGAAAAAAAAAATATCCATCTTGGCTGCATCGCAGGATAACGTATGAAAACTAATTGCGTTCAATGTTTTCAACAGACTTCTTGTAAGCCCGTGCAGCTCCTGATGTGAAGTTCTTGAAACACGCACCTGAAGCGTATGCTCTGAAGCCCAGAATCGGAACGCATCCAGGACGGTCGCCGTGGCCAGACCCCCCAGCAGAGTGCAGGCGAAACCCGAAGGAGGCAGACAGCGCACCCAGCGCTTCCAAAGCAGCGCTGACATCAGCACCTGCGTCAATTCCAGAGGGTGTCATTGAGTACAAAAGCGCGGTGCGTGTATCCCGCATTCTTCATGCCCTAAATAGAATACAGTGCATTCTTTTTCTGCGTGAAGTAAATGAAGAACTTTATGAAGGACCCCTATCTAAAGGTTTTGTCATGCGCACGTGTTGGCTGGCTAAGTTGTTTTCGCTTTTCCTTTCTTTCTGCCCCGCTGCGGTGGCTCAGTGGTTACGGCGCTCGGCTGCTGACCCGAAATACCCGGGTTCAATCCCGGCCGCGACGGCTGAATTTCGATGAAGGTGAAATTCTAGAGGCCCGTGTACTGTGCGATGTCGGTGCATGTGAAAGAACCCCAGGTGGTCGAAATTTCCAGAGCCCTTCACTACGGCGTCCCTCATAGCCTGAGTTGATTTGGGACGTTGAACCCCAATAAACCAAACCAAACTTTTTCTTTCTGTTTTAAACGTGAAAACTTCGATCTAGGGCTACTGCGTATTTTGTTGCGCATGGTGGGAAGTCGTGGCATGTTTTAATGCTCAAGTGTCTTCTGAAAAATAAACAGTTGTTAGTAGCTCTTTTCGTGTGTGTCCGCTCCTGTCCCAGTTAGCGCTTCCTAAAACCGCATTCTCGGCCAGTGCGCAATGATATTTTCAGTTGACTGCACCCACGACAAGTGTTAGAGTCGACCGGTCGGCTACACTACACGCGGCTTCGACAGTGCTGGCGTTTACAACAACGCCAGCGCAAATGTGTTGAGGGCACCAATTTAAAAATATTGCCCAATATAGCACGCTATTGCAGCGCTGCCATTTGGAGCGTCAGGGCCAAGAATGAAGGCTAGTTTACTCGGGCGCAGGGCTAGTCGGCGAATCAAGTTTGTCTACCTCAGGGTAGATTTCCTGATTTTAATGTACATCAAGTTTCGTGACAGTATCGTGACATCTACGACCGAGGATTTACAATTATTGCTGTTCGCCTGATTTGAAGCTATTGGCATATACCAATTATTTCTTTTCTGTGTAGCTTTGTAGCACTATTTGTTTTCTTCGTTGCCTAATCACACGGTTTGAAAGAAAGAGTTCATAAAACTCAGAACGAACCAAGGAGAGAGCCATGGCAATGTCGGCTGTCGCCGAGCGGAGAGTCTCCGCATCTACCCGGTCGACGGAAAGGGCAGGCTTCAGAGTGTTGCACCCCGTAGCAAGAGCCAGTACGGTTGATGCGGCAAGCAGCACCTAAAACGGATTCGATGGTTGTTAGTTCAGCGTCAGCACGACCTTTCGCATGCCAGGGCATGGCCGCAGCATATATAGAAATATATCTACAATGCTTGCGATCTTCCAAACCCGTAAAATTAACTGTTGGTTAAAACTCGCTTGCACATGCGGATGCGGGAATATTTTAAACCACTGCTGGTTGGTTGGTTGGTTGGTTGGTTTATGGGGTTTAACGTCCCAAAGCGACTAAGGCTATGAGAGACGCCGTAGTGGGGGGCTCCGGAAATTTCGACCACCTGGGGTTCTTTAACGTGCACTGACATCGCACAGTACACTGCATTTACCAAGGAATGCTAAGCGACAGACCTTAAACGAATACAAAATCATCCTGCATGCAATATGCATACATGCTTCTAAGTAGAGACGTTGCTTTTTAAAGCGTCCTTCGTCTGGACAAATATGCATCCTCAGAATCGCGGCTTATAGTAAGGAAATATAATGAAATATAAAATAGTTACATGCTCATCAAAGCAACGAACACTTTATGTTATTCGGATGCATTCGGTAAGAAATATTCCAGAACTTTTCTCTAGTTTTGTCTTTCTTTGAGTGGGGGCCTGGATCTGCTGCGGATACTGATGGCTGCAGCACAAGAAATAATTTCTATGCGCAAAGCTCCTTACTTAAGGTGCTTCGTTGACCAAACGCAATATGGCCGAGGTATATTAAATAGATTTCATGCGTCCCGAGATATGTTTGCCGCCTTCCGTAGTGCACCAAGCTGTATACTTCGTTATATACGCGTAAGTCGTCGTTTAGACCCGATTCTGTACTCCTGAGCAAGTATTTGACACTGCTTCAGTTTATGGCAATAACCCTTCTCGCTCCTTGTTTGTTGATAACGTAAACTGCTCAGGAGAAAGTGGCGAATACATTAAAGAGAACTTTAAGCAGCCCCTGAGTACGACCGGTCCAAAACTGTGAACATCGCCCTCATATTACACAGGAGAGCACGCCAACTACTTAAGTTCCTTGCACCAAGCCGTTACTACACTGCAAGTGTAACGGAGCTCAACCGTACTGCAGGTGATGACGCGCCTAAAGCAGCGTTAAGCCTTTAAAATTTTGGAAACAGTGCGCAGACATAGGCGCAACAACTGCAGAAGGGGCATTGCTTCCAGAGCGCTATGTCGGCGAAATGCGTAAGGAAATTTTATTTCGATGATTATGCTCAAATACAAATATTTTGGGTTTGGTTCTCAAGACCTTGTTCCACATTTAAAATGTTTTTCGACACATCTCTTCGAAAAATACTCTCAGCAATGGGCCAAAAGAAAGTTTCAGTCTTTGTTGAAGTAAAACCTTAGGCTTATGTGAAAGCGCCACAGCTTTTCTCATTAACAATCCTGTCTGAAGCATACTAAGTTCTTAAGCTCGCCGATAGAAACTGATGTATTTGTAGAAACGCATCATGTTTCATTTCCTAGTTCCTAAACTAAATGTAACTCCGAGGCTAAAAAAAAGGACTTCATGTTACACTCAGCGCTACATTTTATCTTCCTGCTTCTGTCGCCAAATTTTTTATGTGTAATAAAGTCCACACTTAACATTACCTAACAGCTCGGCATAACTTCTTACAGACACTACGCGCGACAGTTGGTCAGGAATCTCTTCAATGTGCTAGTGTATCTTTATAATACTGTTCACAACATGCAAAAGTGTAAAACACTGTTCAACGTACCACTTGCGCGGCGTCGAGCAGCGTGGGGAACGGCTCCCGGCAAAACTTGGGGTAGTTGTTCTGCGCAGTTTGCACCTTTCCGAACAATACCAAGGCGACCAGGACAGCGCCCTTAAGAAGCTGCGACCCGGTTTCAGACGGTCGCTCGGAGGACTCCATCTGCACGTAAAGTCACAGCCGGTCATATTAGAAACGCATTCAATGCCAGTGCGAAGGATTTCCGTGCAGCACCAGAGGCGACAGGTTGGAATAAAATAAAAACACGAGCAAAATTTTTCTACCGCCAGGCTGGTCCACCGGAGACAGGTATTGACTGCGGCAGTCAAGCCGTGATCGCCTGCCTCCTTAGAGCGGGTAGAGAAATTATGGCCTAAGCATATTTAGCAGGTTTCGCAAATGCGTTGTTGTTTCGGACCTCCGTACTACTCATGTAAGTTTGCCAGCTTGGAAGAATTACCGAGAATTCGGGGGCGACATTAAGCTACCGCAAAGCTGCACGAGGGACTAGCGCATTCTTTTCTTTGTAAGGCGAGGCGTTCGGTTTCTAAACTGACACTGCGCTTTTATCATGCGAGGAAGCTGAAAAAAAGAGAACTTAAATTTTGGAAGCCAAATGAAACCAGTACTTGGCGGCGCCAAAGGAAGGCAGTTCCGTTTCAGTAGGTTTGGGCGCATCGCCCCTGTGAGCTTTGTGCGCCCTCGTTTTTTTTGTTTTTTTTTTTTTGAAGCGAAATCTTTGCTACGGGACCTCGGGCTTCAATCGCGGACCGTGTAAACTTGACCTTCAGCAGACTTAAAGGTCAAACCATGAAACGATAAAAAAAATAAAAAACTGGGAGTCGAACCCGCGGCTGCGTGAACCGATCTCCTTTAAGGGCCGCTCAGCGAGACCACTAGGCTATCTAAGCATTCTTTTATTGCATAGAAATAGCGCCGAAAAGAAAAATCTAAGCATCCTAACGCCACAAAACGCCAAGCCACCATGCCTCTGCACGACCCCACCTTCCAGAACCTCAAAAGTATGGGAGGCACACACATGCATCCGTATAGGGGAGCCAGCTAGGCGGCTCTTGCAGGCCAGCATATACTCCCTGCTCCAAAGCGCATCGTTCACGAAACAAAGATTTCAACGACCGTGGTGATTCGGCGTGGTGGCCCATCATGTGGCTCTTCCAGAGACTAAACAGTCCCAGCCACATAAATAGATTATACGGCGCAAAACAGTTTTTCTCCACAGGCAAAAAACAGATTCTGTAGGGTGTGATGTCAATGTCCTTCTTAATTTTTCGTGGTAATATGTCCCAGAAGAACTCAGCATCCATTTACAGAATAAAAGAATGGTCAATTGTCTCTGGTGTACTGCACAGGCGGCAGTTCACCGCCTATGGCACAAGCATCCCCTTAGCATGAAGGCATGCCTTCACAGGCGGCGTAGATGTGTGCTGTTTAAAGAAGAATGTTTTTGCAGCAGAAGAAATGCACATTCGCCGGACACGTTGTAAAACACTAGTGTCAAGGAACTTCAGAAAAGGTTGCCGATACAGTGGTACAGGCAACAAATACTCTGTAAGTGCCTGAGTCATCTGCCTTCTGGATAGGCTATACATGTAGTCTAAAGAATCGCTATCGAAGCAGCTAACTCGCCGCGTGTTACACTGCACCACAATCTCGCGCTGTTCATTGGAGAGCGTCGTCTTCTTTAACTTCCATCAGTTCCGTCCCGCGGCACTGCCTGCACACCGTCGTCTTCTACGCATCATAAATCCGTACTTTCGCTCCTATTCGAATGTAGTAAACATCCTCTGTTGTTGTTTTTCCGTTCTTGACACACCTTGATTTACAAGTGCGCAGCAGTAAAAGAAATATAAGTGCCCCTCTAAGTGCTCCTAGGATGAATTTCATGCATTGGCATGCACCTGCGATGCATGTTTTGTTCGCTTTTGACACAGTTTAACCTACTCTAGAGCACTGCGCGCTACATCGCGCCTCCGTGTCCACAGCTTGCAGACGTACAGAGCCGTCGGTTTTCCTTTTGATAACATTTCAGCGCCCTAAGAGCAACGACGATGTACACTGCTGCAAAGGAAAATGCCGGTCAATGTGACGGCGTAGGCTTTCGTGACAGCCTTGCCGTGCCAAAGCAGGGCGCTAGCATTGCAAGTGGTATGCTGTACGCCAGAGAAGTCGTGGTGGGCCAGTTGGTTGAGTGCTATGCCGCTACAAAAAGCCTGCTACTTTCTCAATACACTCCTGAGTGATTCCCTGGAAGCTCAGCGCACCATCCCTATACGCGGTCCGATCCATACTATCTATAGTATCCATAGTATTCCATAGAATCCATAGTATTCTAACTATTCCCGGAACACTACTTATGCTCTCACGTAAAATAGCGGTCGTCAGAACGCCAACACAGTGGTGATGCGACCCGTTACTTCCGCTATGTATTCGTCTCAGACATAACGCTTTTCACAGTGCGCGCTTTGATATAATTTTTACCTGAAATAACACTCCTGTGTGTGATCCCCAAAGTTCACAGCGGTGAGTGCAGGTAGCAAATTTAATACGTTTCTTGCCACAACTGCTGATACAACCACGTTATTTACGAAATCAGGTGGTGTTATTAAGTGTAGTTCACGTCCAGTCGATAGATACGTAAGATAATTTATTCTCGCAGCTAGTAAGACGGCTTCGCTTATCGGTAAGCGATAGCAGTTGCCAGGTTTTAAACGGTGCTTCCTCGCACTTTGCTGTCAGGCTTCGGAGAAGGCTGAAGAAGACACCTGTGGCTGGCTTATGCTGCACAGGATTTCACACTAACAAACACGCCGCTCCGCGGACGCTGCGCTGCATAGCCATTGCTACGAGGGCCGCGGTGGTTCGCTGGTTACGACACTCGGCTGCTGACCCGAGAGACGCGGGTTCAATCCCGGCCGCGGCGGGCGAATTTTGATGGAGGGGAAATTCTAGAAGCACATGTACTGTGCAATGTCAGTGCACGTTAAAGAACTCCAGCTGGTTGAAATTTCCGGAGCCCTTCACTACGGCGTCTCTCATAGCCCAAGTCACTTTGGGACGTTCAACCCCCATAAACCCATCCTTACAGAATCCAAAGCTATCAGAACGTGGCAGTCTCTACTCATCAGTCGTGACGGTGGCTCGGAGATAACATTTTTCGTACCGGTAGCTTCACTTCCTGCCAGCACTTCCGACTTGTGGACGCTCGGATATTCTTGATGTCAAGCTGTCCAGCCGTCTCAGTCCTTTAACGCATCACATGCTCTGTGGTGCTGAGGTCGTTGAGGTGCAGGCCGGATTCTTCGCGAGAGTTCTCAATTTACTTGTTTCCTTCTTTGGATGTTTGTTAGACCATTCTATCAGTGATCATCTTCCTGCATATATTGTCTGTAGCAATAGCAATATGTCCAGAACTGAGAGGCAAGTTGCATGCATGACAACACCGGACATTTTCCCGCAGGCACTGGATTCCTTTCGTAATTCCATCGCAACATTTAACTGGGATGCAATTTACGCGCAGAAGACAGCGCATCACACATTTAATAGTTTTTTGCGCGCATTCATCTCGCTCTACAGAAACCGAAGAACACATCACGAGCTAGTTGGTTTTAAATCACAACGAAAACAGCGCAAACTTCACGAAAGACGCAGAGAGGGGAGACGAGACACAGAAGCGCCTGTGTCTCGTCTACCCTTTCTGCGTCCTTCGTGAAGTTTGCGCCGTTTTCGTTGTGTTGTTCTACAGAAACCGCTTTCCACAAAAGGCTGTCAATGAACAAAAAATGCTCGAAAGCCTTGGGTTGCTGCAGACGTTATTAAAATGATTTCTAAAAAAATCATTCCAGAAATCACTAAAAAAAACTTCCTTCTGACACGTAGTGCGCCTCATTCACAGTTTTCCACTATGAACTTAACATTACATTAAGAAGAGATAAAAACAATTATCACATAAATATCCTTGGTACCTTTAAAAACCCCCAAGAATAGATGGCAAAAACTTTATGTTCTCCTTCAGGGGACCGCTCCTTATAGTCCCGACCCAATAACAGTTGATGGCAACACATTTAGTGGTTCTGCGCTAGCGGAAAAACTTAATGACTTTTTTGTCGCATTAGTAGACAGCATGTATGATAAACATCTCTCCAATACTTGTCTAACCGTGTAGACAGCGGAATGTTTTTCCAATCGTGTGAAGATGCGGAGGTACTGCCAGCCTTCAGAAACCTGAGAAACAGCAAAAGAGCGAGCGTGTTTGGTCTCAAATTGAAGCCCATTTTTACATGTGACAGACGTTATATCCCCCACTTTATCCCATATTTACAACTTGTCTCTCACGTCAGGTACTTTCAGAAATTAAGAAAGCTAAGGCGGTTGTCATATAGAAAGCGGGGAGGGGAGATAAAAATGTTCTCAGCAATTACCGACCTGTATCTGCGCCCGTATCAACCCATATCGTGTTTCCTCTTTCGGTACTGGTCTTGAAAAGTTAATATTTAGTAGGTTATCAAGCTTTTTGAGAAATTTTATGTAGTACCGAGCAACCAATACGGTTTAAAATTAAAATATTCCAGAAAAATGGCTTTACTGATACAAAGAGAAATAATTATTGACAACATAGAACACATAAAGCTAACACTGAGAGTATTTGTCGACTTATACAGGGCGTCCGACCGGATTAATCATGTTAGCCGCACTGAAAAGCTGTCAGCATACGGAATTCAACGAAAGGCACTTGACATTGCATAAAGCTTCTTGAAAATCGTGTGCAGACCGTTAGTATTGACAAACAAAAATCAAAATACAAATCCGTCCATCATGGATTACCTCAGGGTAGCATACTGGGACCTCTTTTATTCAACATTTATATTAATTATCTAGTCAAAGTTGATGAGGGGGCCGAGTGCATAGTGTATGCAGACGACATAAATATCTTTATATCAGGAACTGATGCTACTGAACTAATGCGAAAGGCTAATGGGATTTTAGCCAAACTACAAAATTGGGGAATGAGGATTCAATCAATAGCGTTATTAATAAATACCAATAAGACAAAGGCGGTACTTTTTAGAACAAAAAATTATCAATACAGCTGTGACCTTCCTCTAGTCTAAACAACAGTGTAATAGAGGTAAGCCAGGCAGTCAAAACACTAGGCACATATTTCAATGAGCATATGCTCTGGGACCATCACAGAACAGTTACAAGTCAAACTTTCCCTGTGTGGTAGGTATTTTGCGGAGATTTCAACGAACATTGCCGACTAAAACTACGTTTTTGATCTACCATGCCCTGTTTCAGCCCAATATTCACTACTGTCACCAAATATGGGGGAAGTGTAACTCTGACTAATACAAAGAAATTATTAGTGATACAAAAAAATGCATTAAGAGCGATAGCCAGCGTTTCATATTCAGCATAGCTATTTTCTCGATACCATATTCTAAATGTGAGTATCCATTATATGAGTATCCGTTATTAACAGTTCATAAGACCCAAATTAGTCAGAACCTTAGTTTACTTACCTGCATATCAAACCTCAGAGAAAACTGTTGTGTGCGCGCGAAACCTAGCACGCGTGTTATCGCGTACTGCCTGCGCATGCTCACTGCCTGGCTATCTCTTATCGGGTAGTCCGTGCTGGCTTTAAAAGACCGCTCGCACGGGCCCACCGCGCTCAGTATGTAACCTTTTGGCTTCCTGCCAAGTAGCAGGAATAAACGTTCCTTCGATGCTACGTCTACGCCGCCCCGTTATTGGATGCCAGACATGACATATTGGCGACGAGGATGGGATGACCGCCGTACGGAATTCGCAGTGTAAAGAACCTGGCCTCTGCGTAAAAAAAAAATGTTTCCCGGCACGAAGATTTCCCTGCGGTGAAATTCCTGAAACTGGCATCACTGCAGCCGAAACTTCCAAGTGAGTCATGAGTCACATCGGCCACATTGAACCTTTCGACGAGACCACGAGCGACTGGCGCTCGTACGGGGAAAGGTTGAAGGCCTATATTTTGGTCAACGATGTTCCAGTAGCAAAGAAGGTTCCTGCTTTCCTAAGTCTCATCGGCGCGAAGACCTACGCGCTGCTCAAGTCGCTGACGGCACCGGACGCACCGTCGTCACGAGAGTTTGACAGTCTTCTGAAATTCCTGAGCGATTACCTGGCGCCGCAGTCGTCCGTCATCGCAGAGCGTGCGAAATTTTACAAGTGGTCACAGCGAAGCGGTGAGTCCACTGCCGAATTTGTCGCGGAACTTCGAAGGCTGGTGCAGAGTTGCGAGTTTGGAAGTTTCTTGGATGAAGCGCTCCGGGACTGTTTCGTTTGCGGCCTGCTCCGCGAGGACATTCAGCGTGTGTTGTTCACGGAAGACAAAAAGCTAACCTTCCAGAAGGCAGTCCTTTTGCTACCTCACACGCCATCATGATATACTGGTACATACCACAACTACGCACGAATTATGATACATTACCCTTTGCTTTGAATAGTTTGGTCTCACAAAAGACAACACTTCAACCATATCTTCTAAGAGATTGCTCGAGTTGCTTCTGTCGCGTCTTCCTCTTATTGTCGTTAATTTTTTGTGAAGTTCTTTTCATGTTTTCTGCATAGTCAGTTTTCATAAATGCAAAAAAAAGTCAAAGTTAGAACTGTTTTATTTTATTGTCGCGACTGTTAAACTGCCCTCTTGCTTCCTGAATATGTGTTCTTTTCTTGCTATTGTTATGATTTCCAATATTTCGTGGCATCGCTGAGCACCGCGCTGCCGAACACACCATAGGTGATGGTGAGCATCGTCAAGCCGCTTTTACGCAACTTTTACTCCCTTCACTTCAGACATGTATATTGTGTTGTGTTGTGTTGTGTTGTGTTGTGTTGTGTTGTGTTGTGTTGTGTTGTGTTGTGTTGTGTTGTGTTGTGTTGTGTTGTGTTGTGTTGTGTTGTGTTGTGTTGTGTTGTGTTGTGTTGTGTTGTGTTGTGTTGTGTTGTGTTGTGTTGTGTTGTGTTGTGTTGTGTTGTGTTGTGTTGTGTTGTGTTGTGTTGTGTTGTGTTGTGTTGTGTTGTGTTGTGTTGTGTTGTGTTGTGTTGTGTTGTATTGTATTGTATTGTATTGTATTGTATTGTATTGTATTGTATTGTATTGTATTGTATTGTATTGTATTGTATTGTATTGTATTGTATTGTATTGTATTGTATTGTATTGTATTGAAGTGTAGTGTAACTGAACATCGAGAGTGTTCACCAGCGCCGCCCTCGTCCATACCGGCGGGGGTAGTAAGTCCTGCTTTGTGATGAGGCAATGAATATTACTGCAACCCAAATAAATGACACTGACCAATAAGAACTCACACCACTGCTCGACCGGCCGAAAACTGATTGGTTCTTGATCGATTAACATTTGTTTGCTTCATAATGTGCTAGCATGTATTGGTTCGTTTCTTTTTAAACGTATTGAAATCAAATATATTATATTGAAATATTATTGTATACCTCCTCAGGAAGTGTAAACACTGCATTTGCTGTTTGTAAGTTTCATGTTCATATTCATCTTGTGTGTGTACTTCATTAGGAAATGTAAGCACTGCATTTTCATGTTCATTTTTATAGTTCTGTGAGGTCCACTGCGTGCTGCTGCCTGTAGGCCCCCAGAGCCCAGTCAAGCTGTCTGTGACAGCTTTTTGCCTGGGGGACCCCCAACTTGTAGGTTGGAAGTAAAGTGAGATCCTGCTCTATTACCGCAAGGGCCACTTGGGAACGTGGTCAAACAGTGAAAGTGGAACCTGTGCGAGAACCCTCCTATGAAACCTATGGCATCAGGACTGCCAAATTCCAGGCCCTAATTACACTATTCTGCAGACAAGGGTATAGAAAGAGGCGCTCGTCATCACATGCATGACGGAAGCCAACGGTCACCGAAAGCTAGGAGCATAGGGGATGTCTTTTTTTAATGCATAGTTTTTCGTCAATGGGCGATTAATAAAAGCAGAAGAAAAACAACTACATGCCGCTGGTTGGATTATAACCCACGATCTCCGAATTTCGCGCTACGGACGAGGGTGGTTCTGGTGGACACTGTCAAGGTTCAGTTTCACTACACATAAATACCCCCGAAAGCCAAAGATTGGACAGTCGTCGCCGTAGCTCAGTTGACAGAGAACCGGACGCGACCTTTGGATGTCGTGCGTTCGGATCCCACTGGCGGTATGTGGTTGTTTTCTCTTCAGCTTCCTTGCTTGTGCTGTAGACAGATCTAAAAGATTTTTTCCAACCTTTTCGCAGGCTTACTGCAGCAAGTCTCATTGGAAAAGGTTGCAGAATCATGTGTCAAAAACACGGCTGCCATGAGGCTTCAAATGTGTGCTACTTTTTAGCTGTATTGAAGTATATTTCGTACGCCAAGGTTTTCAAACTTTGCCAAGGAAACTGCGAGGTCACAGGAAATGCATTACTCCCCAATATGGAGAGTGCTTCTGTATTTCTGTCGCCGAGCAACAACACACCAACCAGAAGCCGCATCAGACAGGAGGACCTTGGTTCGTCCGACCTGCTAACGTCTTGGGAGGAAGCCAGTCACAGGGTATGCGAAAATGCCGTATATCATGTTACTGGCGCCCTTGTGAAGCACTTCTTTGGCCTCAGGAACACCGAGTGCACATGCAAGAGCACCCTGCGCGCTGAAGACAATGGTTCTCTTTAGGGGTAGCACCAATTTTCTGCATTGCTCAAGGAGGACGGTGTTCCTGGGAGCCCCTCGAGCTCAATCCGAACTCATCGGCAACGTCTGATGAGTGTCATCAGTAGAATAAATGACTGGACGCTACATGCAAAACTGAAGTTAAGTACTGTGCTCACGAGTGTAATGTGTGCAAAAATTTAATTGAGTGGCTGCCATAAAAGACACAATTTTTTGTTCTATGCACTGCAATACCCAATTTATAAAGTTGTTTCCCAGTACAAGATGACAGTGACATGTTTCTTCCGTTAATCAGGCCACACATTTGGAGTCAAAATGTAGTGCTTCACTAGAAAATTTTGTAAAATCCACTTAAATTCCTCATCCCACATATTTGGGCACTGGGAAGTATGCACAATAATTGCCTTTTCCCTTCCTCTTACAGCCATATGCTTTTTTTGTGGTTTTTGCAAGGCGTCCATAACGTCGTGTTCACGAACAACAGGCAATGGCACTTCCTTCGCTGCAGTGCCTGTAGGATTTTCTTGTGGTGTTGTGACAAACAAGGTGGAATGTAAGCTAAACATCCCAAAGTTCCAATTTGGCTATGTCAAATTTTACAGTACAAAGCGCTGCATTAAACACGAGTGCCATGGAGCTCTTTTGGATTTTTTCCATCGAAATGTTGCTTCTGTAGCTGCAATTAAATCCTGCCACATGCGCTTAGCAGCCAATTGCTTAGTCTCTGAACCACCACCGCCGGGTTCTAAAAAAAAGTTGGTTAAGTTATAGTAACACAAGTACTGTACTAGTTAACCGACGTCTCAAATCTGTGCATGCATGGTTCACTTATTACTGTTGCATCTGCTGCGTTATTTGCTTTGCGGGTGCAATTCCACTCGATAAACAGTTTGCTTTCTTGAAACTGTGTCAGCCTGAGCCCCGTCATACATCGTAAGTATAGCCGTAACAATATTAGCCTTGAGGAAAATGTAGGTGCTGTAATTGTCTCCAAAACGGCACCTCAAGGAGAGGACAGGATGAAGGCTAGAATAAAAGCAGCAAGAAGGAAAGAGGTGTTGTAGGGGAGGGCTCTGGATTAACTTTGATTAGGACACAGCTGAGAGAGACCGCCGAAAAACGGTTGGCATTGGCGGCGCGATTCCGCCTCTCCTTCGTGGAGCGCGCGTTTATCATTCGTGCGTCGGTGTGCGCCCCACTGTATTCTGCCGCTCGCGTTGTCCACCCACCCCGCACCATCACGCGCCGCTTGGCCACTTTATGTTGCTCGTTTTTCTGGGCGGGAAAAACGGAGCCTGTAGTGCGCGCACTCCTCCGGCTTCCCAATAACATGGGGTGATTCAGCCTCCACACTTGCCCACGATATGCAATGTGCTCGCTTTGCGAGCGACCAATGATCCGGTTAACCAGGCCGGCTACCCGCGCGTAAGGGGCTACTGGCATACCTACTCGGCACGCCGCGTCCCCTTTCTTTCAAAGTGCAGAGTGTTGGCCCGACAGCCTTGCAGCAGCCTCGGTTCTACCAGAGAGCCTGCCAGACGCTCAGGTCGCTCAACGCAGCACTGCCAGAGATAGAGCTATTCTCAACTCCCGCTTCCCGGATATACGAACCCCTGGCCGTAAAAGAAGCACCACAGGAGAAATTGGCGCTAAGAAGAGAGGGGCGGTGGCGGGACCTGGCTTCATCTCTTCCCGCAAACGTGCGAGGCTTTGGCTGGCTGCGGGGCTGGCGGGTCCTACCTATGGCAGATCGCCTGGCGGCATAGGGCTCGGCACCCTCCGCCCGATGTCCACACTGCGGTCTCGTAGAGACCATACCACATGCGCTCTTTGAATGTGCAGTCGCCAGGACATTCTGGGTCCTTATGTCTCGTATGTTATGTCTAGTGAGTAGGCCCTAATTCCAGATTCCGCGACCCTTTTGTACGCATGTTGCTTTGCGTCGGGGGGTTCGTACTGTGGCGCCAGAGAGGTGTAGCGGCTCTGCAAGGACGGCCGCAGGGGGCCATGTACCCCAAGTTTCAGCGGGTGCGTGCGCGCATGTTGGCCCACGCGTGCGTGGACCTCGTGTCGCTGGAGCAGCACGAATTTCTTCGTCGCTGGTCCAACCGCTTCATCGAAGTGCGGCGTAGCCGTGTGGCCGTAATACCTCTGCCCTACTAGTGAGCAGGAAAGTGTGTGTTGTGCGCATGGTCCTGCCGTGTGCCATGGACTAAAGTAACACCAGTGCTCAGTGAACACCGCGACGTGAACTCTTTGTGACTCTGCCCCGAACTTTCGTGGGCTTCCCGCATGTGTGTTTTTTGTTGTTTGTTTGTCACTGTTTCTTTCGAGGGACTGGAGTCCCTGAGACAATTCGAGCCAATAAAATTCGCTTGAATCTTTGATCAGCCACCACTCTTTAGGTGCACTATCATCATATAAGCGTGCAGGTGTCTTCTGCATTTCGTTTCCATTGAAAAGTGGGCGTACATTCTCGCAAGAAAAATTAATAATGTCTTCGACCTACAGGCAGAAAAAAACCCTTAGCGCATCCCTAGGCTCTGCACTAACCAAAAAGGAGTGTATGCGATGGTGCAACTTTCATGAGGACATCATGAGAATTTCATGAGGGCATGGCTGCAAATCTTTATTTTTTGTTTGCAAGTACATGTGCAATTACGTCACCTCACACTGGGGTACAGCTGCGATTGTGACATGTAGACAAACGTAACTGCCTTCTGTACACTTTCTGCCTGATCTTATTTCATGTGTCGCGTGTGAGCAAGCAATATTTAGAGTATGTCATCAGCATGAGCTGAGTTGTCACTCTGCAGCATGTACAGCTCTGTCCGCGAACTCCAGTAACTCCCGCTGTGGGCCAGCTGCGCCCAGATTGTTCCAGTAAATTTTCCGGTATTGTCACTGCCTCTGAATCTCGATCTGTTTCAGCAATGTTTTCCTGTTCTCCTGCCGTGCCGTGTTTTCCTGCCGTGCCATCGTGGTCCGGCAGCAGAAGACGTCGCCAGTCCCAGCACGCCTGCCAAGCACGCGCAACTGGATTAGGTGGCTGCTTAACTGCATGCCGGCGGCATGCATGCCTGGACAGCATGCTGTCCAGTTTTCTCCTGGCTGAGCGCGTCCAGCCAAATATATTTGTGGCGACCCGACGACAGCTTGTGTCTGCGATTCGTCTCCACAAATTTGGGGACCCGGACATGATATGGTGCCAGCGGAACAAGGCCTCGATGGTGGGAAACCAAAGTTCCGAGTCTGATGACCAGAAGTCGGGGAGGTCGGAGACCGCGGACTCATGGGGTGGCGGCGTGGGAGGCGACGGAGACGGTACATGAGTAGAAGGATCCAAGGCTAGGGCTTACACGATGGAAGGTAAGCGGGGTCTCGAGCCCCGGGCAGTGGTAGGCCTAGTGAAGCGGCTGATGCAAGTGCAGGACAGGAGCAGTGAACGAAGACGCGAAGTCCGGATATTATAGAATTACCAATTCAGCATATATGGGCATGAAACCATTAATGCTATCCCGTCATACTCTTAAGGTGGAGCTTATGTTTCCCCTCATGCCTTTTTTAATTTTCATATTTTTTTTCAGGACATATTCAGCTCAACTTCTGTTCAAAATTTTTCCTATAGCACATCCTATGGAGAACCGAGAAAAAATTTTATACTTTTCAAGAATTTTGGGTGGTTAATAAAAAATTTATAACATGATGCAGCTCGAGCTAATAAACGAATTAAAGAAACATAAAAACCTTCGTGCTGAAAATTTCTTGACGGATGATAAAAAAGCTCTGCTCTGTTACACTGTTAAAAAAATTTGCCCAGAGAAGTAAAATTATTACTTTTTCTTGGTGGCCTAGTTCGAAGGGCTCTCAAATGACGGCAACCGTATTTCCGGAGAAATATGGGCGAAAATTTATTTTGAAAGTTAATTAAAAGCCGCAATTTTTTAAAACAAATCGGAGAATGTCGACCGCAAACAGGCGATCCTCGGTGGATCGTATGAATGCATTGGCAATTTTTGTTGCTGCTCATTTTCTTGCAGCTAATGCTCACACATGTAAAATCAGTCATTCTCTTCTTCATAGATAGCAGGGAGCCCTCATACCACATCTGCTGCAGTGGTGCAGCGGTTAAGGGGTATGCAACTGGCATGGCGAGTGACTGTTTCAACCACAGCCAGCGGTTGTGCTTCTGAGAGCCAGATTCCTCTTCCCAAGCAATCTCTAAAGGCCATTCATTAATTTCAGTGTCATCTGCAGGGTTGTGATGACGTCACAGGATTCGCATTACGTCGCACGTGACGGGGGCCACCGTTTCGGGTTGCACAGACCATTCTAATGCTACGGAATCAAAAAAAATTTAGGCAATGGCTTAGCTCTGGTTAAGCCTTAGTATACAAGCGAAAATCTTCAGTTATGCTTGGTTTGACGTCATGGCTGTCGCGGTTCGCGCACAATGCACAGGGAGCACCACGATAACGGTGGAGGCGTTCAGCCGTCCACACACTGACTGTACGGAGGCGGAGACGGTAATCGGCGCGGTTAAAATTCCCGGGGGCACTTCGGTTCTCTAAAATGCTGCAAGTCAAGAGCATTTCCTGGCGCACTGCTTGTTTTTTCTTTATATTTCTCATATTCATTTATTTTTCATTTTATTTTTGTTTTGTTTCTTTTCTTACCTTGATTGTTTTTTATTTTGATTTTTTTTATTTATTCTTTTTAGTTTCCTGATTTTTATTTCTTTTGAAAGGGGGTTCGCGTACTAGTGACCTCAGCTATACAGTTCACCAAACAGCTGAGCGGACGGCAGCAAAATCACAGTCAGTCTACACAGCCAGAGAGCTGGAGCCGCGCGCCGGCACACTTCGTCGTCAACTCCTTCGTCTGCCATCGAGGCAACCTGAGGCGCATTCATAATAGTTCAGGCGCGTTCATTGTAATTCACTACAATGGCCCCGGGATGGAAGAGGAGCCATCCTGGCGACCTATGGTGCTGGCAAGAGGAGCGGGTCGTAATAAGTCTTGAGGCGACTGACATGGACAAGCTCACGGCCGCGACGACGCAAGTCCGAAGAGAGTGTAAGCGGCTCTACAATATAATTAACAGGTGATGTTGATTCGACGACGCGGTAAGGGCCATGATGTTCTCTGCGAAATTTCGAAGACTGTCCTGGTGTAGTCGAGGGGACCCAAAGCCAAACTAATGAACCTGGAGAGAAAGCGTGCGCGGTTTGATGGGCATCGTGTTCATGCTTTCGGCGACCTTGGGAGTCCGAGGTGAAAGAACGGGCCAGTTGGCGACATTCCTCGGCGTGCTTGGCGAGTTCAGAAAGGGGCGTGCATTCGGAGGCGTCCGGAGTGTACGGCAAAACCGTGTCCATTGTGGAGGACGGCTCACGGCCATACAACAGGTAGAAAGGGGAAAATCCGGTGGTTGACTGGGTGGCGGTATTGTATGCGTACGTCACAAAAGGCAGCACAGAGTCCCAGTTAGACTGATCTGACGAGACGTACATGGTGAGCATATCGCCGAGAGTGCGATTAAAGCGCTCAGTCAGCCCGTTAGTTTGAGGGTGGTAGGCAGTGGTGGTCCGATGAATGATGCGACACTCTCTAAGGAGGGCTTCCACCACGTCCGAAAGAAAGACACGGCCTCGATCACTGAGCAACTCGCGCGGCGCACCATGGCGGAGAACAAAATTGTGCAGCAGGAAGTGGGCAACATCACGAGCAGTGGCAGCGGGTAGTGCGGCGGTCTCTGCATATCGGGTTAGGTGGTCGACGCCAACAATTATCCAGCGGTTCCCAGATAACGTGTAGGGCAGCGGGCCGTAGAGGTCGACGCCAACACGATCGAATGGGCGAGCCGGGCACGGCAATGGCTGCAAGGGGCCGCTCGTACGGGGCGCGGGAGACTTGCGTCGCTGACAGGCGATGCAGGAGCGGACGTATTGGCGAATGTACCCGTACATGCCCCGCCAATAATAACGCTGAGATATTCTTTGAAACGTCTTCAACACACCGGCGTGGGCACATTGTGGGTCAGCGTGAAACGAGGCACAGATCTCAGAACGTAAATGGCGAGGTATCGCGAGGAGCCACCGTCGACCATCTTGCGTGTAGTTACGGCGGTAGAGCAGGCCATCACGGAACGCAAAATGTGTTGCCTGGCGGCGTAGAGTGCGCGAAGGCACAGCAGTGTGAGCGTTGGTCACGACGTCGATGATCGACGCAAGCCACGGGTCTTTGCGCTGTTCCGCAAGCATATCAGAGGCGGTAAGAGGCGAGAGGACGGGTACAGGCACGGATGAGCAGGCAGCGGCGGTGGGCAGAGGAGATCGAGATAGAGCGTCGGCGTCCATGTGCCTACGGCCAGAGCGATATACAACGCGGATGTCGAACTCCTGAAGGCGGAGAGCCCACCTGGCGAGGCGGCCGGCCGGGTCTTTAAGAGACGACAACCAGCAAAGCGCGTGATGGTCCGTGACGACATCAAACTGGCGGCCGTACAGATAGGGTCGAAATTTCATGAGTGCCCAGACGATCGCTAAACATTCCTTCTCCGTAACGGAATAGTTGCATTCAGCCTTGCTGAGCACCCGACTCGCATACGCCACGACGTATTCCTCATAACCATCTTTCCGCTGAGTCAGGACAGCTCCGAGGCCGACGCCACTTGCATCGGTATGCACCTCGGTAGGGGCTCTCGGATCGTAGTGGCGAAGTATAGGCGGCGAGGTAAGAAGACGGCGCAGTGTGGTGAACGCGTCTTCGCATTCGGGGGACCAAGCGGACAGGTGGTTGTCTGTTCCAAGCAGTTTCGTGAGTGGCGCAATGATCGACGCAAAATTGCGGACGAAGCGCCGAAAATAGGAGCACAGACCGATAAAGCTCCGAAGCTGCTTCATTGTTGTCGGCTTGGGAAACTCCGCAACAGCGCGAAGTTTGGCCGGGTCGGGGAGAACGCCTTCCTTAGATACAATGTGACCCAAGATGGTTAGCTGCCGGGCGCCGAAGTGGCACTTCTTCAGATTAAGCTGTAGGCCGGCGTCGGTGAGGCAAGTCAGAACCTGCTGCAGGCGCGTGAGGTGAGTGGAAAAATCTACCGAAAAGACAACGATATCGGCCAAGTAACAGAGGCACGTATGCCACTTCAGCTTCCGTAAGACGTTATCCATCATTCTTTCGAATGTAGCTGGCGCGTTGCACAGGCCGAATGGCATAACGGTGAACTCGTACAGGCCGTCGGGGGTAACGAATGCGGTCTTCTCACGGTCAGCGGCAGCCATCGGGACCTGCCAGTAGCCCGAACGCAAGTCAAGAGAGGAGAAGTATTCGGCGCCTTGGAGACAGTCAAGAGCGTCATCGATGCGGGGAAGCGGATAATTGTCTTTGTGGGTAATTTTGTTCAGTCGCCGGTAATCGACACAAAATCTGATAGAACCGTCTTTCTTCTTGACCAGCACCACCGGAGAAGACCAAGGGCTGTGAGAGGGACGGATGACGCCACGGTGCAGCATGTCTTCAACGTGCTCACTTATCACTTGACGCTCAGCCGCAGACACGCGATAGGGGCGCTGCCGAAAAGGCGGGTGGGAGCCGGTCTCAATGCGATGAGCCACGGTTGATGTACGGCCTAAAGGCTGATGGGCTGCATCGAAAGCGAAGCGGAAAGTGTGGAGAAGGGCTGAAAGCTGCTGACGGTAGGGGGACGGAAGAGTATCGTCGATGGCGGCGCGGAAAAGTTCGTCAGGCTCTGGTTCAGTAGCGAGCTCGGAATGCATGGCGTTTAGAGAGGGACCGCTGGCTGCCTCGTGGACATTAAGGGCAGAGAGAAGGCAGACAGGTTGAATGCAGCCAGGGGACTCACCAGGTAGCAGGGTAAGGGCACACGAGGATGGATTGTAGAGCAGCATCTTCGTGACACCCCGCCGAACATCGAGGACAGCAGAAGGTAGCGGCAGGTTCTTCCGGCGTACAAAGGAAGCAGACGGCGTAAATAAAACGGTGTCATCTGACGCGGCACGGCACGACAGGGAAACAAGGGCAGATGCTCCCGGCGCTACTTCAACATCTTCAGCGATAGTGACCTTGAGTGGCAAGGGGGCAGAGGTTTCAGTAGTAAGCTCGTCAAACAAAGGAGAAAATTCAACTTCAGCGCGGGCGCAATCGATGACGGCGTTGTTGTGTGACAGAAAGTCCCACCCGAGAATTATGTCATGCGAGCATGAGGACAGCACCAACAACTCGACTGGATACAATATATCGTCAATGATGACTCGCGCTGTGCACGAGGCGAGAGGGGCAATGCACTGTTCACTAGCGGTGCGGAGCGAGATACCCGTAAATGGCGTCGTGACTTTGCGCAAGCGGCGGCAGAGTTTTTCGTGAATCACTGATACTGAGGCACCCGTGTCGATAAGCGCATGTACCGGCAGTCCGTCGACGATGACCTGAAGAACGTTGCGTGGGGAAAACGGAGGCCTTGAGCTTTTCGAACAGCGCGCAGTTCTTGCCTCCGGAACTGCGGATCTTAGTTTCCCTCTTCAGCAGAGGGAGGGCGACGGCGCATTGGTGACAGTGAGCGACGGCGCGGTGATGGAGAACGTCGGGTCTCGTAAGCACGACGGTCGGGGGCGTACGCGTCTAGCGGCGAGGATGGAGAAGCCGAATAAAACATCTGGGATGGATGCACAGGGGTTGAGATGGTTGGCGATGCCACCATGCGACGGCGACAGTGGCGGGCGACATGTCCCGCGTACCCACAGGAGTAACAGATGGGTCGGTTATCCGATGTGCGCCAAGGGTTGTAAAGCCGCTGCGGAGACGGCGAAGAAACCGGGGCTGGTCGTAGAGACGGGGCGGGGCGCGGGACGGGCTGACGAGGTGGAACAGTCAGGGGCACGGAGCGCGCCGCTGCTTCTGCGTAGGTCATCCGAGCGGGTATAGGAGATGGTTGGGGATACTGAGCCTCGGCGTAGGTTAAGGGAGCAACCGAAGGAACTGGATGTGCAGTAGGAATAGCCTCGGCAACTTCATGGCGGATGACCTCCTGCAATGGCGCCACCAGAGGAGTCGCAGCGTCGTGACTGGAGGGCATCAACGAGAGCTGACGCGCGACTTCCTCGCGAACAAACTGCTTTATCTGCGGTGACAGTTGCGCCGGGTCGGTGTCAGATGTGAGGGAAGCAAGCGATTCCTGCTGCGAGAGCGGAGAACGGGTGAGGATGCGTCGCTTCCGAAGTTCGTCAAAGTTCTGGCAATGAGTAATGACGTCGGCGACTGTGGTGGGATTGCGTGCCAGAAGCATCTGGAACGCATCGTCGTCGATTCCTTTCAAAATGTTCTCAATCTTGGCGCGCTCAGACATAGAGGCATCAACTCGTGTGCACAGGTTCACAACGTCCTCTATGTAGCTGGTGAAATTTTCACCAGGCAGCTGCGCCCGACTTCGCAGGCGTTGTTCCGCGCGCAGCTTGCGCACCGCAGGCCTCCCAAATACATCAGAAAGATTGGACTTGAAAGCTGACCACGTGGGGATGTCGGATTCGTGGTTTCTGAACCATAGGTTCGCAACGTCCGAAAGGTAGAAGATGACGTTGTTGAGTTTGAGTGCATCGTCCCACTTGTTGTGGGTGCTCACCCGTTCGTACGATGCCAGCCAATCCTCGACGTCATCGTCACCGGTGCCACTGAAGAAAGCGGGATCACGCTGCCGCAGCGCTCCAGCGCACAGAACGGTCGGGGTGGGTGGTGCAGGACTGGGCACGGAGTCCTTAGGCATTGTGAGCGGCGGGAGAAGACGGCTGCGAAGGTCCAGGGCGTCAGACGACCGCAACCTCCACCAAATGAAAGGGGGTTCGCGTACTAGTGACCTCAGCTATACAGTTCACCAAACAGCTGAGCGGACGGCAGCAAAATCACAGTCAGTCTACACAGCCAGAGAGCTGGAGCCGCGCGCCGGCACACTTCGTCGTCAACTCCTTCGTCTGCCATCGAGGCAACCTGAGGCGCATTCATAATAGTTCAGGCGCGTTCATTGTAATTCACTACACTTTATTATTCCGATATTATAATTTTCATTTTATTTTTATATTTGCATTATCTTTTATTTTTTGTTTTTACTGTTTCATTCCTTTTATTGTATTTATGAAAAGCGTGCATTCACTAGCTGCGCCTTTATTCATGCTCAAACCTTGAGCATTCTTGGCGGAGTGGTAGCGTCTCCGCTTCAAATGCCGAAGGCCCTGGTTCAATTCCCAGTCTCAACGCAGTTTCCTTTTACGTAGTGACAAGTCGGCGGCGACGGCTGCGGCCATCTGCGTCGCGCGTGACGTCACTCGGCTTCGCGCATGCGCAGAACTCTCCATTCCGGCTAACGCGAAGCTCGGCTCCGTCCCCCGTAGTGAAGATTTTCGCTTCAGAAGGCAGTTCGCTATTCCTTCCATGTGTTTGGTGGCTGCTAGTTTCCTTCTGATTCATACTGTATCCATGTCACTCTTAAGATTTTTTTCGCGAATATATTTCGAATTGAAAATACCTGAGCAGCTGCAGCTGCATATCGCGTCGCAAAGTTATAGTAACCGACCAGTGAATTTTGTCACAGGATATTGCTCTTTCCAGGGCATTGGCTCTTGAAAAGAATAAAATTTCAGCATATCTAATTGCCCCCCGCAGCAGGCTAACGTTGGATGTCTGGCATGCACGGACTTTATATAATTATAAATCGAAAAGAAGCTTTGAACTCTTCTCTTGTCAACTATTCTTTTCCCTATAGTTGTTGCACTGCTGTCAGTCATCCTCGGGGATATTAAAATCCATCGTGCACAAAAGAAAAAAGAATTATAGGAACTGAAAAAAACAAATTACTCATGTCAACTTCACGTGCACTAACTAGCGCACCATAAGGCATTACGTCACCAAAAATAAATTCATAGGAACACAGTATCTATAACCTTGAATTCACACATATGAGCAATTCATATATTTTATGGCAGTGCTGTTCCCAACTACGCGGAGTAGGAACCAGTGGTGACACGTGACACGATTCTTCAGCATCTTGACTCGTAGAGCATAATGAATACCATTTAGAGGCCAACCTTTTCTGTGGGAATTGATCGTAGAGGAAGTGTGCTCCATAGATTATATATTATATTATTGTTATTACAATGTTCTATACTTGCTCAGTCAAAAGCTCTCGAGCCAAGGAAGGCCCATGTCGATGAGTGTAAAACTTACTTTTATGGCGCCTAGGAAAGAAGGGTCAAGACTGCAGCTACAAGCCCGGTATGCTCATTTCAGAAGCACAAAACCTGTGAAACCTTATATGCCGATTCGTGCTGAACCCGCTGCCCACAAGCGGTGTTCAGCTTAGAGCGAAATCCACATCTGCGAGGTGCCAGCGCGCAGATTCCGCGCTCTTCCCAGAAAATATGAGAGGAATGTTATGGCTGCAGCTGCGTCTGTTCAAAACCACGATACGTGAGCTTGAGACAACCCGCGCATTTCGAACGCCGAATATGTCCTGAATATGCAGTTTTTTTTCTTCAAGAGTAGATCAATCTCTGCAGGTAAGGTGGGTTAACTTGGGCTGTTAAAAAGGTAAAAAAGAAAAGCAGCAATAGAGCATAGATTAGAAATGATTTCAATGCTCATTTCGTGGCCGCTCACTAACGACCGTCTCGGATGCATCGCCTCTTAATAACACAACGCAGGTTGAATGGCATTTTTTTTTTTTGCACCAAACAAAACCCCGGGTAAAGCTTTTTGGTGTGTCTAAATATGTACCGGTCTGGGAACGGGAAAGCATGGTCTGCCTTCCTCAATATCTTTAGAGAGAGAGTTGTTTGTTTCGGCGTGCGCAAAGTTCACTCCCAAGGCTACGTCGCTCAGGAGTCGCGCCAAACTAAACGTTCACTCATTTGCCAGACACCTTTACTCATGCTTCAAAGCGAAACGTATGCCGGGCAACGCTGGCGGGCCGCGGCTCGGATGACATTGACTGACAGGCCTACGGACGCAAGGACTCCGGCATACAAGGAGGACGAGTTTGCGTTATCTTTTCTGCAGCGCTTAAAATAGGCACGCTCGCTACATGCGCCGGCGTCTGCAGTCGCAAAAGAAGTCAAATGGCACAGCCTACCAAACGCACAGTGTGCGACAGCCAACACACAGACCTACACATATCTCAGATAATTTTTAACGACAGCGCTCCAGCGCTCAATCGTCATAAAATACAAAAAAATCAAGCGGTATCCACCGCAGAAAGCGAGTTTGTGTGTGAGGCGTCAATCAAATGGATCTGAACAGACACTGTGTAGCGCCCAATTCCAGAAAAGCTTACATTCCCGGGCTCAGGATTTTCTGGCCGCGCTTCCACATCGTAGAAGCCAAACCACGTGACCACTTGGTGATGGGCACCTCCCTATTAAATTTTCAACGCACGAAGGGCAACACGGAACGGCAAACAATAGCGTAATCGGTCGAGAGCGCAACGTCTTCTGCAGTTCATAACTTACAGTTGTGGGTAAAATTTTGAACTCTATAGACCGTGCTACGCCTAGACTACAGCGTGGCCTAGAGACATACACATACAGAGTGTCCCAACTAACTTAAGCGTGGGTTCAAACATGTGCCCAGGCACTCTAAGGAGACGCGGTTGTATCGAGCGAGTCACAATTTTTTTGTATTGTGCTTGTGGGATAATTAGTGGAGATTAATTAACCTACTTCTCAAGCAACGAAGTTGGGCAAGAAATTCTAATCAGAAAGTTGCAGAACGGTCAGCAAAACGTCACTTTTAGTAGTTTGTAACTTTCCGTCTATCACAGATTATTTTTTTCGGCTCGCTGCAGGTGCACGCATGATACCCATCGCGGTGGCTCAGTGGTAAGGGGCTCGCCTACAGAGCCGAAGTTCCCTGGTTCGAACACGACCGCGGAGGTCTCGTTTCGATGGAGGCGTAACGCAAAAGGCGCCCGTGTGCTGTGCGATGTCAGTGCACGTTAAAGATCCCCGGGTAGTCAATTTATTCCCCAGACCTACACCACTTCTTTCCCTCTTTCTTCTTTCACTCCTCCCTTCCCTTACGGCGCGGTTCAGGTGTCCACCGAGATATGCGAGACAGATACTGCGCCATTTCCTTTCCTCAAAAACCAATTTACTGCAGATGCGCGCGAAATAGAAAATGATAAAACGTGACATGCCTGCTTAATGGGACCGGCTGCAGTGCTTTGAAAAGTGCCGCGCACAAACGGATCATTTAGCCTGGCGTTCTGCCCCTTAAAAAGTAACACGAGGGCGATGCAGGCGCAGGCTGCGCGATTCACGCTTCCGCAAGCGATAGGGCAGCGTCTGCTTGCCGCTATCATTATTCGCGGCGAGGGAAGCATACCGCTGTCGTATATCGCGCAGCCAGAGCTTGCGTCGCTGCTCTGTCGCCTTTTTAAGCGCCAGCATGCCCCGTTCAATGATCTGTTCCTTTGTACGCAGAACATTTCAGAACACAGCAATCACGGCGTGCAGGCGGGCATGTCACTAGATTGCTGGCTTGGGCTTGTTCTTGTTGCATGGCTAAAGGGAGCAGCGTGAAACAAGACAAGAAACAAGCTGACAAGACAGGCATCCTCGTCTTTTCGCGCTCTTCCCTCTAGCCATCCAACAAGACCAACAAGCTCAAGCCACAAATCTAGTACAATTGATTTCTTCTCGGCGTTTGTCCTGTTAGATTGTGTTCATCCTCATCTTTTCGCGCTGCTTCGTCTGGTCTAGACTTGTCAGATGAGTTTTTTTTTATAATTTGGGGGCATCCGCTCTAGTATGGGCAACAACAACTAAAATAAATATGACCAAGCTTCTTGTCTTGCAAAGAAAAATTATTCGGCTCATAGTAAACTTAGAACCAACGTCAAATATTCAACGCATAATAACATCACTTAATGTGATCCGCGTGGATAATATTTATGAATATCGCTTGTTACAATTAACTTATTTCGGTTCGGCAGGTATGGGTAATTTCTTGGTAAAACTTGCATCTCTTGAACACCGCACTGCAATAGTAAACCCTAGATGCACTGACACATGGTCCCTACCACATTTTAGAACAGACTACAAATTACAATCCTTGGCTCATAATCTTCCCGTTTTTCTCAACAAATATAAAGACACTGTTGGTTTTAGTCCTAAGCAATTGGGAACCTACTTCGTGCAAATATAATCTATCCATACACGTGTTCTTACTTTAAATATTATACTCGCATTTCAATATTATACTGTATAAAACTTTTGTGTTTTGTTTTCATCTCGTGCTACAGTGACGTATGCGTTGTATAACACTTTTAATGAACTTTTGAAATTTGTTGTTTGCTCCTGCTATGTTGTGTACTGGTTTCCTGGGCCTTTGTCAAGCTGGTTGCGCAGCCTTTAGCCAAGGCGACCATCCACTTGTTGGAAAACAAATTTGATTTGATTTGATTTGATTTGATTTGATTTGAAAACTTACTCTACCTTGGGCGGTTCTCCAAAATATTGGACTTCGTAACATGGCTTTCATAGATCACAAAAACAGATATTGTAGCCAATCTCCTAGTCGAGCATAGATACAAGTATTAAATTACTTTTCAGGGAGGGTATAGCTTATATACAATGGCTCGTACGTGACGAAATTTGCTCATCTGCATTACCCAGGTTCATGGGCCGCTAAGCATGAGTTTCCTTCATCCGCTTCGATTCTGCAAGCTAAGCAGCACGCTTGGCCTCCCTGGCTACTTCCGCGACTTCAAGATCTTTCATGTATTTTCTTACCTAGACAGCGCTTTCGCTTCTTTCGCCGTTTTTGGTGTCCTTTACGTCCCACCGAATGCACCTCCTTTATTTATTTTTTTTTGCTGCTTGCTAGCACGCTCAGCGTCTCTTGCTGCTTTCGCATTCTGACTCGCTATAGCATTTGTCCGCGAAGGAAAGATAACCTATGCTCCTTAAGAGTAACGGACTGGATTCCAAGAGAATGCACGCGTAGCATGGGGTGGCAGAAAGTTAGGTGGGCGGATGAGATTAAGAAGTTTGCGGGAACACGGTGGCCGCAACTGGCGAAGGACAGAATTAATTGGAGAGACATAGGAGATACGTTTTCTCTGCAATTTGAGTAGTCAGGCTGATGATGGTGATGATAGCAGTTGTCCGCTCTTCGGCGTCCTTAGCAAACGTTCGAATCGCACAAACAACGGACCAAAGTTGAGACCAAGACAGAATGCATTTATCCTGAGGCTACCTATTAAAACACGTAGCGCGAGAGGCTGCGGAGATCGTGGAGTGGTATAAGGTACCGGGAAGCAATGCTTCACTGGTTGCGCCCCCGACGGTTAGAATCCTACTCGGGACTATAGCATGGTTTCAACAGCAAGAGCTGTTATATGGAGCCTTTCCCACAGACCTCACAGCGTACGCCGTCAACATCTCGCCATATGAGCGGGTATTGACGGCCACAAGACAGCGATAAGGTGAAGGGCATCACGTGACCAGACCATCCGCCTGAGCAGCGTTAAGGCACGTGACCACATGTAGCCGATCTTGTTGCTTTTGGGGAAGTCAAAAGAAATCAACGGGTAAGTTGCGCGTTAGGGAGAACAGAAATAAAGAAGGTAGATATGGCAGCTGGGTCAGATTCCTAATCAGACGCACAGCGAAAGAACGACGCGATTCAGCAAAAACTCACCGAAGGAGGCCTGAAAGAAGTAATGATGCACTAAATGCTCGGAAGGTAAACCGCAACCCGTCAGCAACACTGTTCCAGTGACGAGTGACTGATGTGAAAGCAAATCTGGCCTTGATATTTTTTTTTTGCTTTTTTGGGGGGAGGGGGAGTCTTATTACTTTGCAGCTGCTGTAGGAGACAATGAATGCCTTCGAAAATAAATGCTGCATAACGGGGCTCGATCCTTGCACCTGTTTCACATATAGGTGGTACATGGCCCAGAGAAAAGAGGGGTGCTCGCACACAGCGCTTTTGAGTGTGAGAAGTGTTACCAATTTCATTTAGATTTTCACTAATCTGGTGAAACAGGGAGTGTATGATCAAGTAAAGGTTTCTCATCGATCCGCTGCAAATATTGTAGGATAAATGATAATAATAACTACTTATTGAGGAAACGAAATGGCGCAATATTTGACTCACATCTCGGTGGACATCTGAACAGCGTCGTAAGGGAAGGGAGGAAGGTGGGACTGAAAGAAGAGAGAGAGAAAGAGGTGCCGTCGCGGAGGTCTTCGGAGGAAATTCCACCTTTCACTGGCATTGCACAGCACACGGGCGTCTCTTGCGTTTCGCCTCCATCGAAACGCGGCCGCCGCGGTAGGGTTCGAACCCGGGCACTCCGGCTCGGTAGACGAGCGCCTTACCACTGAGCCACCGCGGAGGATCAACAAATGCGTATTATGGAAACATGTATTTTGTCTCGTGGACGCCACTCTCCACTCTCATTTTTAATCTCTCGTAGGTAAGGTATATAGTAGATACAAGGCAACAAACCGGAATCCGTCACAGCACCAAACAACAAAATGAATAAGGACTGAGGAGGAGACCCAGCCTGCTAGTCAATATTTCGACAAGGCGACTAGCATTTGTCTGGCCCAGGCGAAGACAAATGTCCTTTTGTCGAAAGACTGACTGGCGCACTACGGCTCCCGTGAACTCAGGGGGCCATCTTCGTACTGCCCATCGCAGTTGTCGATGACTAAACCTGGGCAGCAGAACCTCTTACTTTTGTGAAAAAAATATATACCACATTGCACCAAAAGTGGGGCTGAACCGCGACCCGGACCGGTTCGCAACGGTCCCTCTCAATCGTTCCGGCTCGGGTTCGGTTCCAAAATGACGAAAAATACATGAGTACAGTCCCGGTTTAGTGTTCAGGTTCGGTTCCGGTCCAAAACTCTACCTGCAAGCCAGGACGCCTGCGCCCTTAAACGCAACCGCCTTGAGCGCACTCCGTTGTTACTATCCATACTGGCACCTAAAAGGCGTATGTTCGAATCTCCACTCAAATATATACCCCTCTCATGAGTTTTAATTTTATTTGTTTTCTCGTGACCTAGGAGGACGGAGGGATAGAGGGACAAAAAGCTGCGGACAAATAACGGTGAAAATCATCCGGTAAAAGCAATCTTGCAATACAAAGCTTGTAGTTATGCAAAGAATCTCTTTTGCACCCAGAACACTCCTGCGATGGTTTAGGTGACTGGAGCTTTGTGCTTTGTGTACACACTCAGTTGTCAGCTTGGGGCTCCCCTAAATATTGCCAAATGAAGAGCCCCAGCCTTCACCGGGAGCTCAAAGCACTACCGTCGTAATGCAATCCAAACATAAAAGAATGAGTTCATGGAAGGACAGTTAGTGCTTTTGCGCCCGCAGGCGACAAAATATAAATTAATGGGAGAATCCTACCAGTTGTAGCAAAACCACAATCCGAGGTGTGGGCCCGGACAGACTCTCCTGACCTGCTATTGCAAAAGACGGACGGCATGGACGTGGAAACGGGATGTGGTCCATCAGGGTGGGGTTATGTTACGTAGGAAGAACGTGAGGGAGCGTGAGCTTTGCCAAATTATCCTGATATATACCAGCTCCTTATCAGGCCTCCAAACAGGGCGAGCGCTCTCTATTAGCCGGATGTGTGGCCCCCGGCCTCCTAGCGTACTTCTATACCACGGTACGTTTATCCGGATTGAGCGAACCACCGAAACAGGTCTCTGTACCAGGCGCGATGACCGAGGTCTTCTCCCTCAAGACAGGTTCCGACATCCCGACCTTCTGCTGGCATGCTATGGGAACAGAGTTTTGCGCCACCCGTTCGGTGCTTCTGCTCTTACTCTAAGCACGAGCCCTTTCCGGAGTTCGCGGCGCCGCACCACCGGCGTTCGAAACCGGCATTGACAATGAATGGTCGGTTAACTTGGATTTCGCTGGAAGCATTAACCGGAACGAAAACACCAAATCAGCCACAGGTACGCCCGCCGGGCCGCCGGACGGCCGCCCAGAGTTGTTCCGCTGCTCTGCCGTCTCATCATATCATATAAAAATCCATATCTACATTGATATATTGGCTACTTCTGATTGGCTACTTCTGAGCTTTTTTTGTGCTGTGTTTATCTTTCCGGCCACAGCGTCACCTGTTCACGCTGCCTGAAGATCCCAAGAACGCCACAAGATCTCGGGACGGACCCTCCGACACTGCCTTCACAATGCCTACGTTCGTTTTGTGAGGCGCGCAGGCCTACCTCAGCCTGGCTAACGGGCATGAACAGTAATTATGACATGGAAAGGACACATCCTGCTATTGATGCGTCTGCTGTTTCGCCTACCCTTCCACCTCAGGGATGTATCCTCAGCACCTCAACTCCTCCTGCACCCGGTATTTCGTCACTACTCAAGTCACCGTCTTCACCTGCATCGTTCACCCCTACCGCATTGCCTACTCATGTGCCTACCCCTACACCACTCCTTCCCACTCCTGCGCGACCTGTCTCTGATGCCAGCTTTGAACCGGCTGCGAAAAAGGTAAAGGCCACTCCAACCGATCCTACCCCTTCAAAGATGACAGCATCGAAATATTCACTCCCTGAACTTAATCGCTCCTTCCGAGTGCATATTAAGTCTACCTTGCAATACGACATAACGTCAGTTCCTTCAAGATCGGTGCAGCAGCTCATTGACCGTGCACTGGGCGTCTCAGGGTACCGCGGTTTTATTTACCATCGTCCCTCCAGCTCCATCACTGCTCAAGTAGCGTCACTTGCCGATGCTGAAAAGATCTGTCATATTGACAAATTATATATCAGCGAGTCACAGTATGTACCTGTGCACGCCTATCTAGCATCTGGACCCGGCTTGCAAAGATGTGTCATTTATGACCTGGAACCTAATGCGCCTCCGAAGGAAGTGATGACGGATCTGTACTCCGACACCCACTCAGTGTTTAATGCCTGCCAACTAGGGAACCGAGGCACATTTCTTCTCCTGCTTGCGGGGCCGTTAGAACTTCCCACCCGATTCTTCTATAATGGACGAATCGTTCATCCGAAGCCTTTCCGTCCTGCACCAGTCTTCTGTTACCGGTGCCTGCGACAAGGTCACACCAAAAAGTTCTGCCCTGCATCGCAAGACACTCTGCCCAAACCACCAGCGGATGGCGTTCCCTCATTCACGTGTCCTTTTTGTAAGGCAAACGACCACGACATCACTTATTCTAAAGGCCCTCGAAAGAAACGTCGTCCGGTTGCTGCGCATACTCAGCCTGGAGCAAGATCTCCAACCGTTTTGATGCTCTGTCGGCAGACTCATATGAGGATAATACTGAAAAACCGCCAGCATCGTTGCCCTCACCTTCTAGTATCCGCCCTTCCTATGCCTCTGTTTTAAAGCCAGGTTGCCGTAACAAGTGGAAAAAGGACGACGAATTTCCTCCGCTAAATCCCTCTATGTCTGATGAGATCTCTGCCATCGATGATGCGATCGCCAGCATACGCCAACAACTTGACCAGCTATGCCGACGTCGCTCTCTCCTACTACAACGTCCGTGTCTACCCCCAGTTTCGCCTGTCTGCCAAGTGCCTCAACCTTCAGGCTCATAATATGAACAAGCCGAGCAATCTGCAACTACAACCTCAATGTCATCCCTGATTATCCTGCTGCTGCAACTGCCTCAGATGATTGCATGTGTTTTGCAAGCGAATGGCCACTAACGCTACTTCCCATGTGCTGCAGTGGAACTGTCGAGGTCTTACTAATAAGCTCCCTGATTTGAAGCAGCGTATTCAAGACGGCAAACTCCCTGACTGGGCTTTCCTTCTACAGGAACATAATGCCATCCTTCCTCGGTCTGGTTATTGTGCATATCACTGTCCATCAATACCCGACCGCCGAAGTGGTCTTGCTCCTGGAAAAGCAGCTATATATGTTCATCATTCGACACCACATTCTCCCGTCGACCTATCTCGTTGGTGAAATACCCGTCAAGAAGTAATTGCCATTATCACTAAGCCGCAGCGTACTCCAGTATTATTGGTCTCTTTTTATGGTCGGCCCCAAACCTCTCTACTAAACTTTGGATGGCTTACCCATCTACGCACCTCCTACCCAGGTGTACCTAAAAGCAGCATGGTAGCCGGGCATCAAATAAGGCTTTTCGCAAATTTGAAAGACCTGGGCATGTTCTACAATTACCACGACGATGAATGTTTTCTGCGGAAGCACTTCTAGGCGTATTTTCCGACTTTGGGCATATACAGGGTGTTTCACGTAACTTGAAACAAGGATGTAAAAAAAAGCGGTAAACCGCGGCCCGCTCAAACCAACGCTACATTGTTCGCCATCATGAGGCGCTTCTCATACCAGCGGCTTGACAGTGCGCCAGCACTTTCCTCAGCGGCGCGGCGGCCGTTCACTTCGCCACGGTCAGCGGGCACGCTCCGTTTGCTCGAAACGCCGTTGAGAGCGCTTGCAATTTGGTAGCGCACGACAGTAGTCACGTGGTACTTTTGCATACCGGGAAAAAGGACCCCGTAGGAGATACGATGCTACAGTAAACTGGATCGGTTGTTTAGAAACCTGCTCTACAACCTAACGTAACGGTCTTGGCTCTAAAATGAGTATTTGAAAATTTGCATAATTCACCTTTGTTAATTAACAAATTCAGCGCAATAAAAAATATATTCTGAGGCACGCCACATGATAGCAAACAATATATAATTGGTTTCAGCGGGCTGCGGTTTACTGCTTTTTTTAAATCTTTGGTTCAAGTTACGTGAAACACCCTGCATACATACGTCCCTGAAGCCTGCTTTACGGACGGCGGCACACCTTCCCACCGGCTTGAGGGCAATCTGCCAGGTGAGTACACCTGGCAGGCCTTCACCTGGGTGAAGGGCTGGGTGAATGCCTTCAATGTAAATGCCTTGAGGACAAAGACATTTAGGTAAAAGTCCTTTGTGGTAAAGACCTTTAGGGTCAAATGCTTTTAGATCAAATGTCTTTAGGTCAAATGCTTTAAGCACGTAAGGACCTCATGTACGCACCGTAACTGTTGCTACAGCACAATATCCCATGCTTAGTCATGCTAAACCGGCTGTTTTTTCTTCAGAACTTAGGGAGTAGCAGCGCTCATTCGCTCTGAACATCTTCATCTGCATGCAGTGGTAAATGCTCAGCTTTTCTAACACCTCCAGAGCGGGAACCTTTTATGTGTGCTGGACAAAACTCTACTCTTGACACTTCTAGCTAAGACAAAAGTGCTTGTAGAAGATGCTATCACGGGGTTCGTATGGGTTTCCCTGCACTGCTGCAGGCTGGAACGGTCTTCTAAGCGCTACTGCATTCATCACCTGTTCATCTAAGTTCATTGAAAATTTTAAAAATATGTGCTATCGTAACAATAATTACCGGATACCTTCCACCCCTTATGTGCTACCTCTTCCTAGTACCTTTAAGGCAATCAGAAACCTGTGTTTACAATAGACAGCTCCTGTCTCGCAATACAACCAAATCAATCATGCACGCTCTGCTTATCGCCACGTTGCCTTTCATTTTACTGCACAGGCTACCCAACAGATTTTTGAATGCCTACTGGCGCCGGCCGACCAAGCGCTGAGCTTTTGAAAGAAATGTACGCCATTAGGAAGCTCAGTTGGCGAGTCACACTTTCAGAACCTTTAAATCAAACTAGCAGGAGCAAAACTTTATGTACCAATTTTGTCTGTAAAGACAATGCTTACACTTGCATTCGAAGACAGCCATTTAGGATCATTGAATTTACCCATCTGTCGGGACATGACACCTTTTTTTCTTACGAGTGTAGGTTCCTTATGGCCGGATTAAGCAGCGTTGACAAAATCTGAGCCACGCGCGTGATCTCAAACGCGTCCACAATTTCGAGCGAAAGCTGGTCAGCACATTCGTAAAAGGCCACATGGCTACATGCAGCACAGTGTTCAGCAGCATGCTGCCTGTGTACCCTAGCTATCCTATTCATGGCAATTTTGCAAAAAAGTTACATCGGCCTTGTGATGCGGCTCTGCGAGCCAGAAGCCAACGTGCGTAAAGAAGCGACTGTGTACTCTGCTACTCTGCTGTCCAGTGCTTGTCGCCGAGAACCAATGTTCGATCACTACTTAATCCTGCAGGGTTTGCACAACAGGAATTCCAGCTTCGGCCAACATTAAGGGCCCTCCTTACGTCAACACGGCACTAACTGTGTTATGAGAGAAGGAGATCAATTTCCTTTGTCGGCGGCATCCCGAGATAAAACAGCAAAAGAAAGACAATCAAATCACTGAACGGAAATGGTTCTGCTTTTATCGCCGCAACGGTTTTTCTTTGCTTTTTTCCCGGGGTTGCCAGAAGCAGACATTTGCCTCAAAGCTCATCAAATGACGATTCAATGTCAGCGCTTTCGTGCGTCATACTTTGGCCGCCCGGAATTTTTTTAATTTTTTGCCATGAATGTCTCAAGATGAACATATCTGTGGCAAACAGCTGCTCTTTGCGATGCCGTGTTCTTGTACTACAATAAATATATTCATCTGGCTAAATCAGGAACATGCAGCACTGAGAACGGTTCAAGACGTGCCCTCGCTTTAGGTGCGTGCGGCCGCAGGATACGTAACTAACCAGCAACAGGTAAAAGAAGCCGACAGCAAAATAAACCAAGGAGCATAGGGGGTCTTTTTTTAATTTGTAGTTTTCATCAAATGGAGATTAATAAAAGCAGAAGAAAGAACAAAGACACACCGCCGGTGGGATCTGAGCCCCCGACCTCCGAATTACGCGTCCAGTGCTCTACTAGCTGAGCTGCGGCGACGGTTGTCCAATCTTTGCTTTCGGGGGTATTTATTTTTACCTGTGTCCTAACCATGAGAGTGTTCATCAGCGCCACCCTCGGCCATAAGCGGCGGACGTAGTTAGTCCTATATTACCGCCGGTGCGACGTGGAACGCCATTGAACGGCGAAGGCGGAAGCTGTGTGAGAACCCTCTTATGCTTCCTATGGCCTCAAGGCTTCCAGGACCGAGGCCCTCGTGAAACAGTTAAGCAGACAAAGGGCAATGCGTGGCTTCCGGAGCGGTATGTTTCTTCCTGAATGCAGAAGGAGGTAGTTCAACAAAATCTTATACGACTGCAACGCTGAACTCTGTGGCGAACGCCTTGCGTTATTCGAGTGCGCATACTGTGCGGCATGCATATCCACCTATGCCGACGACATCGCCATGCTAACACGAATCATTCTTCGTTCTGGACGGCGCAATGCATCTGGACGCTTTCAGCTCCAGTCCTTCCCAAAAAAGCTTAAGTTAATTACGACTTTAATGTTGCGTGTGTGCTTCCAACTAACCGAATAAGAATACAGGGCTGGTAAAATAATTCACTTCCTTTCACTCGAGTCTATTCCACTGCAGTGCACACAATAATACCGACTATAGAAAGGACACGGTGGTGTATATAGAGTAGAATATAACTGCTATATGGTCCTGGCCCATAAATCGTACTCAATCACCGCTTCATCGAATCTCAGCCGTAGCGGCCACATTTCCATCAAGCGGAAATAGAAAAAAATAATCTAACTCAATCTGATTTTTATTTCAACATCAATGTCTACATACAATGATATTGCGTGTAGAATCCAAAAAGCCTCAAAATAGTGCTTAGCAGCGTCCACTGACCGTCTTCTTGACAGCGACACAGCAGTGATAGTAAATATACGAACAAAAAATAAGGAACAGAAGAGAGAGCAAGAATAGATGAGTAAGCCTTTACCCACGAGAAATCATAACAAAAAAGCATCAGCATTATCGCACTGGAAAGCAAATCTACACCAAGAGCTAAAAAAATATCTGCAACGTAGTTTTCGTATAGAGGCCAAAATATCGTAACATGTTAAAAAACAGGTATGTTTGCAAATCAATGATTAAGGAAGTTTGGAAGTTCGAAGCGCAGCATATGATCACTGTAGCTCGTGCAACTGAGGTTTGTGCGGGCTTAACGTCCCAAAGCGACTCAGGCTATGGGGGACGCCGTAGCGAAGGGCTCCGGAAATTTCGACCACCTAGGGTCCTTTAACGAGCATTGACATCGCACAGTACATGAGCCTCTACAATCTCGCCTTCATCAAAATTTTATCGCCGCGGCCGGGTTCGAGCCCGCGTCTTTTGGGTCAGCAGTCAAGCGCCATAACAACTGAGCCACCGTGGCGGTGTAGTTCGTAAAACTGCGCGGGACCTCGCAAATCTCATAAAAGTGAGTGTTCCGAATGTTTCTATTTTATTTTATTACAGGATATACAGCCAAGCGATTTGTTTTTCTTTCGGAAACCAGTTTCATAACGCCTGTTCAGCGAATGCTGATAAATTTCAGTGAACGGCACTAATGTTAATCACCTGAAAATGTTTCGCAGTGACTCTGTTAAGAGCACTGATGATTCCTAGCACGGCCTTTTTTGTATTATATGTCATTGATTTATGTTTGTTAAAGCGGTTGTCGACCAAATAACAGTAACTGACGGTCTAAATAAAGAGCGGGTTAAGAGAAAAGAACTTTACGCTTCTCGGAAAGCATTATGCTAATTTAGAAAATACTCCGGATATGCGGGACATTCTTTCTATCGTGCCCACTGGAGGGTCCCAGGAAAGGCGCTGCTAAAAGAGCACCCGCAAACAGGCACAATTTCAATTATCAAGTTTTTAAATTAGAACTCTTATTGCAAGTGGCAATTTGCTCATTACTAGCGTTCTGTGCAATGTCAGTGTCTCTAAAGATACCTGGAGGTTGGAAATCAATCAGTTGCCCTCCAGTACGGCATCTCTACTAGTCTATGTACACGTTTAAGAAATTAAACAGCATATGCTATTCCATAATACAGCATCACACGCTACCTTTAAATTAGAGTCAACAAATACGCGCCGTCTAGTTTTGCAACAAATCCAAACAAGTGGCGCTGAAAGAAACAAATACAACACCTCTTGGCAGTCCCACTTGCCTTGGCTGTTCCCTTTCCGTCAAGTCCGCCCGACACCGCACCGTCAAAAAGGTAACTGGCAGTCGATTCCGAGCGGACGAGGGGGCGGCGCGACAAACCACGGACGCCGAGCAGCTGTTCTCAGAGCCGACACGCATTTGCGACGTAGCAGCACCTGCGCCGCGGCACTCGGCCCTCGAGGGCACTGTTCCACTGCTCATTAGCGGCAAATCTAGGGCGACCTGTCTGTCTTTCGCTCGTGGCGTGAGAGCACACGACGTTCACTGAATACAGGCAAGCCTAATGAGCCCTTCGGGTTCCTCCTTGGAGCTCATGCGGAATTCTGTTCAGGTCTCGCTTACCTCATGGTTATGACACTATGTCTGATCGACACGTCGGTACTGGTGGACAAGACGGGACAGGCCTGCAACAGATCCGCTCACTCACTACAGTACCCTCCACGGCGGTTACACACCACTGAGCGTTAAATGCATGTTAAAAGCACTTTTTTATCATCCGATGGACTTACAAGTCGAGGAAAGAGATCAGTTACCCAAGTATTTGGATCTTATTTTGGTGGAAAAGACGTATACATCATCAGCAAGAAAGTTCAAAACAGGAGCATTCTATAAGGAGACGAAACAAAAGGCGCTTCAAATAGTCCTGGCATTGTTTCTCTCCAGGAAGCGAGGCCTTGCCGTTGTTGTTGTAGCTTCGTAGGCAACAACAACAACAACGACGAGGCATCGCCTCCTGGAGAAAAACATTGCACTCACTATGCTTTGCAAAAGCCGTTGAGAAAATGAGTACGAGAATTACATGTCAAGGGAGAAAACCAGCCAAAAAAGACGGAAACACAAGAAGAGAACGACACAGGACAACGGCTGGACTAACAACTGAATTTTTCATTGAGTACAGACCGCCAAGTAATCACCACGCATGCGCCAAGGCAACACTCAAACATGATCACTCAAATAATCAAATTATTTTGCCGTTAATGCTATCGATGGTGAGCTGACGCAAGCATCACCATGTTTGGCAATCTGGAAGGCCTCAAAGATTTCACGAGCCTTCCGTGTTTTTCCGCAGCCCAGGATGGTGACATCTGCGAAACGTGGGGAACATTTTCCGGGACATCTACTGCAATGCAAAGCAAGATTACCATCTTCACCAGCGCCGACTTTTTTTCTGTGCTTGCGCAACCTCTCGTTCACACAGTCCCCTGTCTGACCTATATAAAATTTTCCACAGGTCAGCGGAATCTTGTAGATCACTTCGGTCCGGCACTTTGTGTACATAGTTCTATGTTTGGTCGTGCAACGCTTCTTATTTCCGCCAGGCATAATTCGTGCGCAAAGACCTGAAAGCTTAACTGGCGCAGAAAACACCAAATTGACCCCCTGGCGCTCGGCGACTTTCTTAACATTGTGCGCCACTTTGTGCAAATAAGGCATGACTTGCACTTTTTTCCTTTTGTCAGATGCATCATTGTTTCCCTCCTTGGCCATGCCATTCATCTCCTTTAATATGGATTCAGCGACCGCTCTCAACATTTCTCCTGGGAAGCCTGCATCAGATAGACGTTGGGCTTGCGTAGTGACACTGGTTGACACGGTGTGGCAGCAACTTTTTTTCACGGCGTTATGGAAACAAGCCTTAGCAATACCTCGCTTGACTAGTTTAGAGTGGTTAGAGTCAAAGGGTAGCAGCCCCTTTTTTGTTCTTGGTGAGTACATCCAGCACACATGGCCTTTTCCAGAAAAGGTTAGCAACAAGTCTAAAAAACGGATGGAATTGTTAGTGGCTAGTTCGTGAGTAAACTTCAAATGGGATGAGCAGCGCCTAAAGGCACCCAAAACATGTTCAACCATCATCTTATAGGAGTCAATAGGTCCGATGTTTAAAAGCACTAAAAAGTCATCAACATATCTGACAACTCGCAGAACACACCCGTCGTCCAAAAAACTTACAAGGGAGTGGTCAAACTTTGCTAAGAAAATATTGCAAAGCACTGGGGCTACACAAGCTCCTATACAAATTCCATTTTTCTGGATATAAAACTTGTTATTAAACTCAACCAGTGTCGAAGAGAAGTACATTGCAAGAAGCTCCAAAAAACTTTCGCTCTGAATACCACATCTTGTTTGAAAGGTCACTTCACCGGACTCTTCAATAAGTTCTTTCACCGCATGGAACAGTTCGTCGTGAGGAATAGAGTAGAAAACGTCCTCGATGTCCACAGAGAAGGCCATGTTTGCTCCTTGTAGGTCTTGCTGGAGCTCCTGCACGAGTGACGCTGAGTTCCTAATCCCGAAAGGGTCTATTGGACAAAGACTATTCAGATGTCGTTGAAGATAGTGTCCAACCACTTTCTGCCACGAGCCCTCTTCTGTAACAATGGCTCTCAACGGTACCGATGGCTTGTGTGTCTTTGCTGAGAAAAACACTTGTAGCGAGTTACGCGAAGATTTCTTTACGGATTTTAGCAAGTGGTCCAAATTGAGTTCTTCAAGGAGCTGCTCAGCAGCAGACCTTACCTTGGTCGGCTTTTTCGAAGCACTTACAAAATGTTTTGCCATGGCCACCGCAGCTTTTTCGTTGAACCGCCCCATAGGCAGCACAACAAAACAGCCTTCCTTGTCAGACTGTAGAAGAGCACGCTTCGAGTCACGAAAAAAACTAACCACCTTGCGAAGGTCTTGCATTTTCCTTGCGCCAACTTGGTTCTCTGACTTCCGAAGACAGTCAACTCCTTCGGACAGGCATCTCTCCTTTTCTTGGGTAGGAGCCAGGTCCGAGACGCCTCTGACAACCGCCAATAGCTCATGGTTCTTCACTTCGGGCACCAAGCAGTACTTGGGACCCTTGGACAACAGGGAGTCGATATTCTCAGGCCCCGCTACGCAGTCGATGTATGTCACAGGTCCTGGGTTCAGTGTTCTTTTCTTCTTTCTAGGAAGCTAAACGCGACATTGGTTCCAGTGGCATTCGGTGAGACGGGCTGCCAGTCGACATGAGTCCTGGAAACGTCTCTCGTTGGCCCAACCATCAGCGCTGTAGGCCGTAACGGCACGGAGCCAGTCACGCAGGTTCCTCACCTGGCGCCAGCATTCCGACTTAAGGATGCGGCAGACCCTTCTCCAGTGGCCTGTGGACGGCTCCAGAAAGCCAAAGAGCCCAATCACATCAGGAGGAGGCACGTCGTTCTTGATGCAGTACGTCAGGTAGCGCGCACGGCATGTAGTCAAAGCAATGGCACTGACGCACGCGTTGGCACGATTACACAGAGGTTGACATAAAAGGAAAGAGCCCACGGTAGAAGAAAAGTACAGGAGCAGGGAAGAATGGTGGGCCTGTTGGTAAGGCATGTCAAGGGAGAAAACCAGCCAAAAAAGACGGAAACACAAGAAGAGAACGACACAGGACAACGGCTGGACTAACAACTGAATTTTTCATTGAGTACAGACCGCCAAGTAATCACCACGCATGCGCCAAGGCAACACTCAAACATGATCACTCAAATAATCAAATTCTTTTGCCGTTAATGCTATCGATGGTGAGCTGGTGAGAATTACATGTGCCATTTATCACGTACAGAAAACAAAGCGGTGAAGTAACAAAAGGGCATGATATAAGCTAAATCGTAAGTACCACAAAAAAAAATAGAATCTTTCTCTAAACAAAAGATTACATCACAACCAGTTAGATTATTATAGTGTCAAAAGGAAAGAACAAGCAACAGTTGCATAGATATATAACAATAATCTAACAAGAAACACGATAATACGAGCAAAACACTAACATGAATGAGATAACAAAAAAAAAAGACAGGACAAACGAATAACTAATAGACAGCGTTCTCACTTGTTCAAAAACGTGCATTGGAGTTTTATATGTTCCAGCAGGCCCACAAATGCTGAAAACATATGACTGCACAAACTTAAAAATAATTATCAGAACAAAAGCGCGCAACCAAGTACTTGTACATCATCCTGTGGCGACACAGGCTCCTCACATCATGTGTCTTTGTCAATTTGATTTGCTATCGGTCTTGGAATCATTAGCTGGACTATTCCGGCGGGGGGGAGGCGTGCCGGCCCGTGAGGGCTGAAAACCGCTGTGCGATCGTTTTTGACACGCGGATGCGCCCACATGCGGACGCCACATGCGGACGCATGCCACATGCCGCATGACGCATTCACGAGCCGAACAGTGGGCGGATGGTCGCGTCCACCCGGGCGAACTAAGGGCCGTTGTACGATCGCTTTTGGGCGGATCCGCCAGGCAGGCGGACTACGTGACGTCTGCCTCCGCTTCTGCCGCGGCAAGATGGCCGTCTGTCGACTGATCGAGGCATAGGTCGTGGCTGTAGTGGCTGTAGCTGTGCCGCGAAGCATACTATATTGCCCACATGTTGATATTACGAGTGTTGAGAGCAACTTCGAACTTCTCCGCGTGCAGCAGCAGCGAGCGACAGTTTCCCGAGTGTAATTCTGCAATAATCGACGCTGATGTAGTTGACAGAGCGCCTCTTCAAACCGACGCAAGACCTACGCGTTGGAGGTGTCACGAAGTGTTTATATGGAGCTGTTTGTGGTTGCTGCAAGCGTTCCTAATTCCTGCGAGGATCATCACGCACAGCGGCGAGCAACAGCTGCTCACGGTGAACTTCTGTGCGTGCATGAGCTGCCTAGCACAGTTACTAGTGTCCGCGTAGTGAAAGTGATTGCGATCGAAGCGAGTGCTTTTACGTCAAGGCAGTGAAATGTGCACCTTCGAGAGCTCACTACGCACGCCGTGCTTTCCTAATGCTGAAATGAACTTGGCGTTGTGCAGCTAGTCGCATTCGTAGCGATGGTTGCAGTGATCGCGACCGAACCATGCACATGACGTTGTTCCTGGCTACGCATTCGTTACCATTTTGTTCGCGATTCGTGTTGGCCCTGTGCTTGAGAATTCCCGTGTGTGCGACGTAACGCGACGCGAGCTTGGGTGCACGGCCGTCCGACTTTCTGCGGCGACAACAGCGATGTCGCCATCCTTCTGCGCTTTGGTGCTCCATTCAGTACGTTTTGTGATGATGGGTGCTCGGGTTACGACTCGCGTGAGGAACTGTGCAACCCTTGTGAAAACATCGGTGCTGTGCAAATGTATCTTAGGAAGCGTCATTTATTTTCATTTCCTACCGGCTGTGCGCACATTTGCCTGCAATAAATATCTGCGTGATGAAGGGGTGACTGACCTTCCTCTAGCCATTTCGGTTTAGGTTGTGACAACATGGTATTACGCGATTACAAACAAGAATCATTGCCGCATTTAAATCACGGCTGGTTGACAGTGTAGAAATCTCTAATATGTGCCAACTCATAAGTCTGTTTTTCATGAGCATTTCAATTGATGTAGCGCAGATAAAAAAAGTGTGGTAGCAGCTTATGCGCTGAAAACTGGTTGGCTGGTTTATGGGTTTTAACGTCCCAAAGCGACTAAGGCTATGAGAGACGCCGTAGTGGGGGGCTCCGGAAATTTCTACCACCTGAGGTTCTTTAACGTGCACTTACATCGCACAGTACTCTCCACATAGCAAGTTGGGCGTAACGAGTCTTGATGAAAAATAAAAAAAAAATTGAGAAAACCTTAGCCATTGCTTTTTTTCTCTTTTTGCTTAGCAGTGTTAAGTCAATATTGACAAATGATTGGCAGTATTCAGTTTAAGTGGGATGTTGGTTTCCACTGCAATCAGAAAAATGCAGTGGTCTTGAAGCACCTCATGGGCAATGACAGTGTTTGTTGTTGATTTTCCTCACGGTCCTTTTCGATATGGAGATCAGTGGTACGAAACTGGATGTGTTCACAATGCTATTGTTGCGGAGCTGCTCACAAAATCGGCTTTATTGGTGTTGAGCGGTTGTTCAGCAGCGCTTCCTGGGTCAGCCGCAGCAGTTTGTTTAACAAGACATTCTCGAAGCTTTGAGATGTCGTTGATGCATTTGCATATGTCAATACGCTACTTTGATTTGCCTGTGACTGCTTGCTAGAGACATGATTACTTGCAGACTGCGTAATGAGCCCTGTGGAGCTCGTAAAGCTACGCAAGGAATAAAGATAATGGGAACAACACCACTGCACAGGATAGCAATTCTTGCTCGGTCATCGTCCCTTAGCACAGTTTCGACATGCCAACTTGACACCAGTTCACCCCACAGTACACTATGATTAAGTTCTGTGAAATTTACGTTAATCAACAATGTCAGAGGAAGCAGGTTGTGTAGGCGTATCTAGTGCATGCTGTGCAGATAGCTTCCTGCCTCATCACAGCCTGGCCCCCCTGTGTTTCTTACCCTTCATCACCCAGTACCTATGGCCCATTTTTGTGGCATTGCCATGGGATGCAAATCACCAAACACATTTCATACTCTTGCCCCTGCTAGATTGTTTTGGCCCATAAGTTTTTTTCATAAAAATCGGCAAGCTTTTCGAAAGCATTTCTGCAATATCCAACTTTCGCTTGTTCTTCACGACATGCACCTTGACTGCAACATCCCCCTATGATGCTTTTTTCTTTTGCTTTGAAAAAACATGCGATTCCTGGATTTATGTAAGGCTGGTTTTCTCGTGCTTTAACTTGCATCCGATAGCTCTAAACTGGATCCAAGCTTAAACGACCAGCCGTCGCCAGATTTCTTTTGCCAATTCTCATGCATCCTGCCTTTCCGTGCGATCTCGGACGTCCCCCGAGGCACTCCTTTAGGCCTCAGCTTTTTAGTACATGGATTATTACCTTCCCTTCAGTGTTTTGTCACATGCCTTCACCGATAGCTCTATGGGGTGTGCCACCTTCAAATCAATACCAGCATTTGAGTTGTCTAAACAACATTTTACATCCTCTGGATTGGCTTGTTTGATAATGTTACGAAGAATGCACTAATATTTTTTTTTATTGTCGCATTACATTTTGCCAACTTATAAGGCCTTCCGTAAATGTCTATTTACTGTATGCTGGTTCAAATACTCACCTAATAATCTTCATACACCCACCCATAACATATGATATTTACACCACGACGTGTCCTTAGTATCACCGTCTTTCAAGTTGCTTGCATTCGAATACCCTGTGTGATATCAGCTTGGGTATTTTAATGGCACATGCCACAAATCTAACTTAACTAGAATCCTGGAATGAGTTAAGACCTGAGCCGCTTGTTTTATGCTCTAAGACTGTTTTTGAAGCTCCACTGTAACAGCACTAAAGGTGAATCTTCAAATTTCTGCATGTCGAGCAGAAACTGCAGATTTTTTAAACTGATTATCGTCCCATAACGAACTAATCAGTTCTGACTCGTGGTTCCTTCTGCACTAGACGCACAAGCAGTGTTGTGCCTTAGTTAGCTCATGCCACTGCATTTCAAGATCCATTTTTGTTTTTGCCACAAAAGGCTAGAATGGCCTTCCAACTCACAGGGCTTACTAACCGCTTGTCCTTTGAGCTAGTCACTGCAGAAATCGATGCATTAAATGATGATGTTCATCCACTGAATTAGGTAAATCCGCCAAGGTGAAGATTTTTGATAAGGGAGTAATTACTCATTAGCATCAACTCAAGTGAAACCATAAGGCTACAAAGAAAACATACAAAGCTTTCCTTTGTAGTGGTATGGCTGTACATGGATGCTAATGGTTAATTACTTGTTATTAGTAAATTTCAAACTCATGAAGTTCCTACTTGGCGTATCTTGTTAGCTCACCACTCACGTATTATCATTTATTACTGTTTAGGTACAATAAATGTTAAATTAAACTGTTCTGAAGAAGTGCTTAGCCGCTAGCTCAGCTCAGCAAACCAATACAATGCTATCTTATGCGTAAGAACTTTCCTCACAATCTATTTCAAGTAATATCGAGGCAGATTTACACAATAGTTTTGTCGAACGGTATACAGTTGCATTTAGGCTAGCTTGCACACTGCACAAGCTAGGTCTAGCTAGCTAAACTCGTGCACTGAAAAGCTAAGCATGCATTACTGTGCCTACCTGTGTCAGACTTTTTTTTGGTGCGTCTCTCTTATTGTCTCTTCAGCTAAGCAAGACATCGACTTCATAACATGGCTCAGTGAGAATGCTGCAAATGCATACTTATGCGTGTGACTTTTATATATTCAGGATAGTGTTAACAGGACTGCTGGTTCATCTTAAACACAAAACCCGTCGCCTTCAAGTTGCAGTATAGAGATGCCAGAAACAACAAAAGCCATCACTGCTTTTCTGTTTTTTTTTGGCATTCTCTGGCCTAACTTCATATTGGTCGTTTCCAAATTTCTGTTGCCTGTCAATGCCTCAGTTAATTTTTCTTTGAAGGCACACTGGCAGTGATATAGGTATATTTAGGTGAACATGTTGATAGTCAGCAACTAACAGCCCTCTAAAATTCAGCATATGTTAAGTGGTATGAACATCAGTTAACAGTTAGCATTGCTCGCTTTTGCTTGCTATCTTGGGAACTGATTGTTACATTCAGCCATTCTACATTTTACTGATCAGTGAAAATAAATTTAGACATTGCTTAAAGGCTGTATCAGAGAACATATGCATATATACCTGTCACATATTTAAACGGCTTATTTGTAATTTCATTTTATTGCACGACATCATAGCTCCCTTACTCAAAATCCAATTTTACAAATTCTGCTTGAGATCTTAGTGTTTGCTCGAGATAACCAGATAATATGACCATCGTACCCTGTTTCCCTGACTATACAAGTATTCTTTTTCAGCCTAAGCCAGGAGCCGTTGCCATTTAAACCCTCCCGATTGGTTCTTGCATTTACTCTACCTGTAATCCAGTTTACTGGCTCCGACATCTCATTATATTTATACTAATGAGAATGGCATGTACAGACTTTTATGCAATACAGAGGCACCCACTTTGTTTTGCATTCACAGCGACATTTGAGAATGCTTTGGAGTTGTACAGAGTTATGTGCCAGCTTGTTTTGTACATAGAAACAATGACATGGCCTTTAGCAGAACTTCCCATACTTTTTTTCAACATTGTATTCTGGTTTGTGCAACTGTAATATGAGCTCAGAAAGGAATGCTAAACCACAACTTGATGGCCCGCTGTCACTGTGCAGAACAAAGCCATACACTTTTAGCCCAGTGATGAACGTCTAAGCCCCTTTGCAGCCGCATAGTGCTATTTATATTTTGGCTTTAATAATGATATCACTGTTCTGTGAAATGCAGAACTGCTTAATTACAACCTCTTCCAATTAGCTGGAAACATAGTTTCTCATGTACATTAGCATCTGTTGGACAACACTGTTGTGCTAAATTGTGAATGTTAAATGCATGCACAATTCAGACGCACATACACACACCTTATATATTGAATAGGTAAGCATGTCTTTTGCAGTAACAGTATAGGGAGCCAAAGAGAAGGCAGTTTACATATTACAGTGACTGTGCAAAATGCCTGGGAGAGGCTGCAAGTGCAATTATTTGTTTTTTCTCTGTCAGCAGCTCAAAAACACTGCAGTGTGTTATTTTGAATACTGACTAAAAATTTTAAGTATGTGATCATAACTACTAAGAAATGTGATTATACCGATTGTAATTACGGACAGTTGTTAGCAGCCTGTACTGCAGCCTGGCCCGATCGAGAATTCGCAGTAAGAATTGCGTCGTCGCTGTGAAATCGTCGGGGCAGCGTAACTTTCAGAGCAGGCAGCATTCTGTTATTTTGGGGCAGGAATCACGGGCCGTTGTGAGAACTTAGCGCCGAACGAGGAGTACTCGATTGCGATTTGACGCGTTTTTCAGTATCTTGGGTAGAAATCTTTCTGCTTTTTTTAACTGCAAAGCGCCATGACAAGGACGACAATAAAAAAGCAGGCCGGCGAGCCATAAACCTTGAAACGCAAAGAGAATTTTTCCACTTGGTCGGTCTGATTGACTGGAGTCAGGTATACAATGAGAAAGATTCTGACAGCGCTTACGAGAAATTCTTTTCTTTACTACGCGCTTCACACAATGCCGCATTTCCTGTATTACAGCCATCTGGTCGTAATAGAAGAAAACACAAGAAACCTTGGGTTAATTCTGAGCTTTATCACCGTATCAAAATAAAAAACAAGTTATATCATGATTTTATTCGTACACGAGTTCCAAATACATTTGCAGAGTTCAAGAAGTACCGAAATGCTTTAACGGCCGATTTAAGAAAAGCAAAACAGTGCTACTACCAGAATCTTTTTGAGAGCATATATAATAATCAGCGACGAATTTGGGAGGTTGTAAACTCGCTCACTTCAAGAAAAAAAAACAATGGATAGCATTACGCAGCTCATAGTCGATGGTGAAGCACTCAGTGGTGAACGGCTAGCTGATGCAATGAACACACATTTTGTGGATGCTGGCTCCTACAGTATCCCGAATGCAGCTGCCTGCGACGACCGCATGCCAGTGGACACAATGCTGAGTCACTCTCTTTTCTTGAGGCCTACTGATCCAAGTGAAGTTTCAAGTATAATCGGCAAGCTTAAAAATAATATATCTCCAGGGGCCGCCGCGGTGGCTCAGTGGCTATGGTGCTCGGCTGCTGGCCCGAAAGACGCGGGTTCGATCCCGGCCGCGGCGGCTGAATTTCTTTGGAGGAGAAATTCGAGGCCCGTGTACTGTGCGATGTCAGTGCACGTTAAAGAACCCCAGGTGGTCGAAATTTCCGGAGCCCTCCACTACGGCGTCTCTCATAGCCTTAGTCGCTTTGGGACGTTAAACCCCATAAACCAAACCAATATATCTCCAGGGGTGGATGAACTTCGTCCAAATGAAATAAAATTAATATCGCCTTTCATATGTGGAGTTCTCAGCTACATAATTAACCTCACTCTGACAACAGGCGTATTTCCTAAACAATTAAAAATCGCCAAAGTCACTGCAATATTCAAAGGAGGTGATGCAAATACTTTATCTAACTACCGACCTATTTCAGTCCTTCCTGCAATATCTAAAATATTCGAAAGCGTCATTCATGAGAGACTAGTTTCATTTTTTGATAAGCATCAGGTAATAACTCAATGTCAGTATGGCTTTCGCAAGCATCGACCGACTGAACACGCTCTCGTACACATCAAAGACAGGATAATTGAAAACAGAATGTAGAAAATATACACTAGGTTTGTTTTTAGACATTCAGAAAGCTTTTGATTCCATACAGTTCGACTTATTACTCAACAAATTATCAAGGTACGGTGTCCGAGGTATTGCACTAGATCTTCTAAATAGCTATTAGAATGATCGTTATCAGCTGGTGAAAATTAATGATGCAGTATCAACACTTGCGAAGCTAAAACAAGGAGTACCACAGGGATCAATACTGGGCCCATTACTATTTCTAATCTATATTAATGACATTGTCGAAATACATAGTTCTGCTCAAGCTATAATGTATGCAGATGATACCAATGTCTTCTTCTCTTCACATAACCTAATGACATTAGAATTTTCTGTAAATGACTACCTTGTACAACTTTCAAACTGGTTAAGAAGGAATAAATTAAGATTAAATGCCTCAAAAACAACATATGTCATATTTCGTCCCGCCAACAAACCTCTTTACCACAACCTTAACGTGAAATTTTAGAACACCTTGATAAGACAAGTTCAGGCACAAAAATTTCTCGGGGTTTGGTTTCAGGAAGACTTGAGCTGGTCTGTACACGTAAGAAACCTAAGTGTAGAACTTTCCCGCAGAGTTGGATGTTTTTACATAATATCTGCGCTCATACCTCTCTGGCTGAAAAAGAATATTTATTACTCACTTTTTTATTCCAAACTAACCTACGGCTTAATGATTTGGGGCACTACTACACAATACAATTATACTAAGCTGATTACTTTACAGAAGAAAATCCTGCGCTGCTTCGAATCTTATCGTGGCATTCCACAGGACTTAAGAACCGCTCCTCTATTTAAAAAACACAACATCCTAAAGGCAGACCAGTTGTATTATTTCAAAGCACTGCAAGTAATACACCAGGAGAAATTGTATGTAATTATTGCCTCCGAATACGCTGAATACCTTTTGAATTACCGAAAACACCGTACACCAAAAATCCGAACAAATTATGGAAGACAGACAATGGCGTATCAAATACCTACCATCTTAAACAAATCTGAAGGCAAGCTAAACTTTGAATGCAAATTAAAAGCATTTAAATGCAAACTTAGGGAGCTATTGTTATGTTGTCAAATTAAATATAGTCATAATTGAAGAGTTTTTTTAATGTTTTCCTGTCGTCTCATAAAAGAAACACAAAACTCTGTATAACTCAAAATGACTTTATCAGTTCCTTGTATCTTGCTTTGGTGTCGTTTCAAACAGTATTATGAAGTTTTCACTGACAATTTAAAAAGTGCATTATGTATTAATGTATTATTTTGTACAGCAGTTATTTGTGCTAATTTATTCAAGTTATTTGTGTAACCTCCTATTATGTGTGACTTGTTGTTTTTGTGTGCACATGTATATGCAATACGTTTATGTACAGGTGTCAAATGTTGCGTTTTTTTATCTTTTGTGACTACAGCTGGGAGGCACGATTTATTCTTTTGTTTCTAAGATGCGTATTGTATCTGTACCGCTGTGGGCTGTGTAGGGTCAGAGGCCTCGTCAGGCACCATTAGCCTTTAGCTTCTGTCCCTGCATCATGATCTGTGTTTCGTCTGATGCTGAAATAAAGTCTGAAATAAAGTCTGAAACGCAGCAGCATGCATGAGGAAAAAATGAATCAAACACGTATCGTTTCGGACGACATCGCTTCAGATGAGCAGACACCTTCGATCTTGCAAAGTTTTGTCGCGAATTGGTTCGCGGCCAGCATCAGGGTCGTCTGAACCGAGATCCGTGCCGTTCCAGTCCGAATCACAGCCGACCACGATTCTACCTTCGACGCAAATCCCGCAGCAAAAGAAACGTTGACGCAACAGATATTGTCTTCAATACGCCGCAATTAATACGGGTAATTTCTACCGCAATATATCTGCATGTTTCGCTACAAAGACATGTCTGTACCACCGCACGCGATTAGACGGGCATCACTGCCAGGAGCGCCAATCAGAAAGTTCGAACCATCCGTCTCGTCCGCCAGCAGCAAAGTTATCGTACAACACCATTCCGCCCCACGACAGGGTGGAGGCTGAAAGCGAGCGGTCCGCTCGCTCGCGAATCCGCCCAAAAAACGATCGTACAATAACCTTAAGTCAGTCAACTTTCGGGCGCACGAGCGGATGCGACAGAGAGGTCACATCGCAGCTATCGGCTGCTGTCCCGTCAGGTGCCTGGTCCCTTCTCTTCATTTTTACCTGTGCAAGATGACCACTGACGAAGCGGATTGAGAAACCAGGCCTATAGGTGGTAGTAGCTATGTCGAGAAACATGTAATATTGTCCGCATGTAGCAAGTACGAGTGCTGACCGCGACTTGGAACTAACAGCAGTGAGCGGCAGTTTACCCCAAGTTGTTTGGTCGTCGTCTACACTTAGCTGACTGCGCAGGCCTTCAAGCCCGCGCGAGACGCACAAAGCGGCAGTGACGCGAAGCGTTAATTTGGGGCCGTTTGTGATTGTTACGTGTTCTTTATTACCACGGGGATCTTCGCGATCCCCAGCAAAAAGCTACTCCCCGGGGTGAATTTATTGTGCATACAGTAGGCTTCAAAGCACAGTGACAAGTGCGAGCGTAGTGAAAGTGATCATTGATCATGCTTTGCAGTTCATGTCCTGAGTGACTTAGCGACGCAATGTCGTCATAATCAACAATGGTCAGCTATGGATTTCTGGGGACACTTATCTGTTCACATTTCTCGTATGGCCCCGACAGGACCATTTCTGTGCATATTGCCAAACCACATTATAAAGGTATACTTTGATTTTTCAAAATCTACTTTGCGCTATTGCACGCCGGTTGGCTCTTTGCAGTGCGGACGTTGAGCCGTTTCTGAAACTTCTGCAGTTCCTTTGCTGCCGGCGATCTTTCCAGTCTGAGACCATGTTTAATTTGGACCGATTTGTATACTGCGCGGAATGTATTTGCAGATTCCCTGCTTTGCACCTGTGCTAAGTTCTCCTACTGCGCGACATGCTTCGAACTCGTGTAGGTTTTTGTTTCTTCTTGCCGCATGCTCTATTTTTTTAAATAAACTTAGTGTTGCAACTAGACATCTGTGAGGCTATAACAAAAAGGTTATACTGTACGCGAGTGACCTCGTTCAGTTTGTGGAGTGAATATTGTGCGCCAGGAAATGAGTCACCCTTTCAGTGACAATGATTTCGACACCAAAAAGAGAAGTGCTTTGCCAATCAGAAAGCTTGAGCGGAGAAAATCGGCGTGCCTGGCAGTTAGCGGTTTAACAAAAAACTGCACGCTATGCTATAAGTCGTGTAATGGCAATTCAGGAGTGCAACGGTCATAACATTCAGTCTCCATTTCATTGCTCTCCTCGAATTCAAACACTTCTAACAGTCCGTCCGCTGTATAATAGTATATGGTTACCACAGTTGAGATTCCAGTCCATCTGAACACGACAAAAGCAGGTAAGTCCCAGAACACTTTGCGCATTTTCCCCCTGACCACTGTCCAAACAGAAAATTTTCATGTAAACAAGGCACACACACATTGAAAAAGTTCCACCTCGAAAAGACCTGTCCATAATTTGAGCGAGCCATGTCTGGATACAGGAAATTATGGCAAATATTTAAGTTCTGATCACGTCACGAACACCAAATATCTCTTGCTTAACTTGCCTTACACAAGAAGTAAATCTGTTCTTTGCAAACAACACAGGGTGATTAGAATATTGTGTTGTATGGCACAAAAGTTTCGTGGTTGAAAAGTGATAGCTGGCTTTACGTAACATCATCACTTTAAAAACGCAGATTGAAAAATTAGCCCTCTGGAGCTTGTAAAACAACGCTGTAGAACGAGGAAGACAGCGAAGGACAGACACCGCCACTGCTTAAGGCAGCAATTTAGATGTGATGTCGTACCTTAGTGCAGTTTCAAATGGTTGTTTTGCAGCCCTAAAGTACACCTACACACTGTTGAAGGCCTGTGGCACTGAGCCAAGGCAACAGCTGTACAAAGTACAGGAAGCAGTGTGTGCAGGTCCAATGAAGCTCAGCGGAAACACGGCTTTGCGTGGCCCAGCACATGTGGAATGCCACTGCATCTAGCGCTGTGATCAATCAATGTAGAGTGGTAAACAAGCGTAGAGAAACGCGCAGCGCGCGAAGCAATTAGGATGAAAGAGAGACACGAGAACACAGGACAAGCGCTTGTACTGCGTTCTCGTGTCTCTCTTTCGTTCCATGTCTATGACTAACATGTATTCCTAATCATAAAAAGCATTATGCAATCTCACACTACTAGATTGTTGTAGCCCATTAAATGGATCCTTCCAAAAAGGCGCGCTCCTCGAAAAGCATTCTTGTGATAGCCAGCTTGTCATTCTTCGTGACATGCACTTGCACCTTGCTCTCTTTTATAAAGAATACGATATCCTCCTTTGTAGTATAATGGCGAATTGCTCAAGCTTGAAATAGAATTCTAGTGTTCTCAACTGGATCCAAGTGACCCTAGCCGGCTGTCAGCAGCTGGCCCATGCTAATTCTTACTCATCCTGCCTTTCTTTTTTTTAATATCAGGCAACCGCAAAGGTATTGAACTTGGGCTTTCCTTCTCTCTTAAATTCATTTAATCCACATCCTTTCATTGTTTCATTTCCTTAGTCTTCATGGATTGCTATGTGGTCTGCCATCCTACTAGCAATACCAACATTCCAGCCCTCCAGAGCAAACGTCTCCATGCTGGAGAATCGCCTAATTGCGATTGTCAGCAGGAGTGCACTAATAGTTTTCATTGTCAGCATAACTGCATTCTGCCTAACTATAAGGGTTTACCAAAAAAGGGATACTTGCATACCTGTTAAAACATACAGCCGCTGATGTTACTATCTAACATGGTCTGTGCACATAAACCCTTGTACATCAACTCATAATCTACTTATTAGACACGGATAGGGAATTGCGGGGCTCCTGTCAACACAAACATGAAGAAATCAACAGTAAGTGAATCCGAGGAGAGCATAGGCGAGTAGTTGTGATTAAAAAATAAAAACATTCCCATATGCTTTCCTTGACTGCATTCACTGTTGACTTATTTTCATACCCGCAGTCTAGGTTATTTACGCTATATCATCTCTTGAGCTTCCCCTTCTAAGTTACTCGATTTCGATGCTATGTTAATGAACTTGAAGTAGCTGAGGTTAACGACAGAGTCATTTTAATGTTGGCAGTTTGGGAACGAAACTTGCAATGGAATAAGCTTTATTTTGCTTAAGGTGTTGGTAATGAGCAACAGATTGCACGTTGCAATTTTTTTTATTTAACAAGTTGTGCAGACGATGTTCACTTTTACCTGCTGCTTTGGGAACCAGAGTCAATGTTACGATCCGTCACTTTTTTCTGGTAAGAAAAAAGTCTTAAGCATCACTGTAAAGCTTGTGGGATCGTCAGCACCCATCCAGTGACGGTGTGCTAATTAGGTGGCACTTCGCCCACATATCGCAGGTTCTTGCCAGAGCAAGCTGAGGGCACTGCCAGCGTTTGGTGCGCGCCTGCGCTCTCGCTCCGCAGTAAGCTGCATTACATAACACTGCACTAATCCCCAGACCTCGGTAGAACCCGTAGCCCCGCCGCAGCACCCGAAAGCGGGCCCACGGAGCCGCGCGCGCAAAGCAAAGCCTACATACATACGCGCGTGACAGCACAGCTAAGGGCGATCGCATGCCGCGCAGCCAACCAAAGAGTTAAATCGCGCGCAACGCAACACGAGCGAGGATGGGGTGTACACGGACCACATCATGACGACGCAGGTCGCACGTCGATGGCTCATCGCGCGCCGTCGCCGGCAATGGCCCGGCGATGACGGAGAAACAGCCAAATCAGGCCCTCCCGAATCCGGAGCGCGTCGGCGCCGCACAGGCGGACTATACGACTCCAGAGGTTCGGGCCTGGACTCAAGCATACATACTAGGTTCAACAAGGGGAAGCTTTGGGCCAGTTGGTCATACTCATACATACTAGGTGCGCACGTTAAAGCACCCGCGCTCTTGGGCCCCCGGCAAAGGCCGAGGCACCCGGGAGCCAAACTCTACTCACCTTTCTGCTGCCCGGGTCGATGGCGATCTCCCCGTTCCATTTCCCGCTCGGGACCTCTCGCCGAAACAACGCCCCCAACTGTCAATCGACAAAGAAAACCTTAGCCCGTGTTCTCAGTCGCCGCCTACTACCGAGGACACGCTGACGTGCAGCTTTGTTTATTTTTGTTTACAAAATACCAGACGACCATAAATCATCACACAGAAGCAACTGCCGACAGCTTTGAGCAAACAGGTGCAGCTGCTGATAGCTTGCAATCTCGGTGCGGGAAATGAGAGCACACACACGACCTGCCACTGTGGCAACAATCACTCCGCTGCCTCGTAACCAATTAGTACCGCCCACATCGGACTAAATAATTGATGTTCCGTTGGTGTTGTTGCTGCTCTGTTCGGTTATGTTCAGTTGCTGTAGTAGTTTTGTTGTTTTTTTTTCCTCTGCAGGATGCTTAATTTGCAATGTTTGTGCTCCATTTAGCTTGTTTAGAGGCAGTGGCATCATCGATTTGGTAACTTTGCTATAGTCATCGAGGAGGGAGAGGGCTTGTTCCATCAAGGCCATTTGCTGGTCTTCTAACTGATCAGGGGCCAACCAGGGAAGAAGTAGGTTTCTTGTATGGCTTGTGTGAAGGCTAATTGTAACAGGGCAGAAAGTTGAGAAAGTTGAGCGCTCTCTACTACACAGCGCTTGAATTTTCCACAATCAATTTGTAAATACAATGTTCAAACTTGCGTAAGATCCAGGGCAGTAAGGTAGTGCGGAGGCAATAAAGGTAGGACGGGGCAGTGATGTGTAACATGCTATTGTATTTTGCGGAGCAGGCGGAGTGATGGTGCCGGTATCGCTAGGTTTCGTGAGGGCAGCGTTTGAACGGCTTTACACGACTTCTAATAACATGCACTTCCTTTCAGCACGGAAGAACACTTAGGTTTTTTTTTCTTTAATCTCGGTCAATTTTAGCTGAGGCACTCTGTATACAGGCCCTTCCAATAGAAAAGGCAGGTACAAGTTGTATAAAGGACCAATTTTTCGGTTCATCATCATCATCATCAACCTGACTACTCCCACTGCAGGGCAAAGGCCTCTCCCATATCTCTGTAATTAACTCTGTCCTTTGGCAGTTGTGGCCACCGTATTCCCGCGAACTTCATAATCTCATAGGCACACCAAACTATCTGCCGCCCCCTGCTACGTTTGTCTTATCTTGGAATGTATTTCTTTACCCTTAAGGACCAGCGGTTATCTTGCCTTTGCATTACATGCCCAGCCCAGGCCCATTTCTTCCTGTTGATTTCGACTAGGATGTCATTAACCCGCATTTGTTATCTCACCCACTCTGTCCGATTCTGGTCTGTTAACGTTACACCTATTATTTTTCTTTCCATAGCTCGCTGCGTTGTCCTTAACCAAAGCTGAACCCTCTTTGTTAGCCTCCACGTGTCTGCCCCATAGGTGAGTACCGGTAGGATACAGCTGTTGTAGACTTTTCTCTTGAGACCAAGAGGAAAAGTAGCTTGAAAACAGTTAAAGGTGTGCTCTCAAGCAGATTACGCGATAGCACAAGGAGCTTGTCGGGCCATTTGGCGGTGTCAAGATCTTGGGTCATAATGGACTTGACTTCATAGCCTTGTGCCATCGGAAACCGGGCTAGGTGTCAGTTATGAGACAGCCATTCAGTGCTCAAACTTTCCCATAATGGAGCTGCCCGTATATTATTTGAGCTTAAGGGAATTCCCAGTGATGGTGTTGCACGTTTTGTTACTGTAATATAACCTCTACTCACACAGCATCTCCTCGATTATGTATCTGCGATGTTTACAAATATTTGTTGATCAGTGAGAATTTTCTGGCCATTCCGCATTCATTGTCGCCACTGCACCTTAAAATATTTATTATGCATTGTTGTACAAGGCTCTCCTTGCTGTAGTTACAGCTTATAGCAGCGAACGAAACACCTAGTCGCATGTCTTAAGCTGACATTGTTATCTTTGGTATTTACGCATTGTAATCATGCCAAAATGTTTTCTAGCCCTATAAATGCATTATGTACACCGTACCATGCAGTACTTATTTTACGAGTGGCTTCTGTATGAAAGAAAACGGGCACTTTGAACTCAATTTTTTTTCTTACGTGCACTTGAAAATGCCGTATCATCATTGTACATCAAGGTAAAATATGCTGCCTCTTTTGCAATAGAAACACTCGTGCGAAATGCTTCGCCTAAAACAATAAACGCGCGTACTGAATCTATTTTGCAATAAAAGGAAGGCTTCAGTGGTTCTTTCTGATTGCAACAAGCGCTACAAAACTTTAGCGCCATACTGCAGCACTACACTTTGTCTTATGCCTATTCATCACACGGGTAATGACCACAGGCACTGTACCAAGCTGGAAGCGGATAGCAGGGAACAGGCAGGTGGGTGGACGCAAGCATTGGTAAAAGAGAGTGCACAAGGATGTTTTAACATATAGGGCGAGCTGTTTCAATACCCGTTCCTCCTTCAAAATGAAACTATGCACGCGGCAGAGGAACTAGGAGGCACACAACAGAGATATGCATCAAGACTTGTCAAACAGAGGAACATTAGTCTACTTAGCATTTGATTAAATCGTTCTTAAACGTTCTAATAGAGGAAGTTTTCCTTGCATTGTTAATTTCTCTATTTTTGTTTAAAAGACAAGGTATAAGGTATTTAAGATTTTACTGACCATAATTGTTATCAATATTGAAACTAGTCTACATTCTTGCGGCGCAGTTGCTTCCGACGTGAGCGATCTCAGCCCGATTTTTAATTTTTTCAATTTTTTCGCATACACGTGATACTCGAAACAATATCAAAGAGTTGTTCGTTATTCAGAGCACCACAGATGTCTCACTAGAAGCTTTTAAACACGATATCATGAACCACGACTAACCCCGTACGCTGCAGAAAAAGACTGTCTGTGATATTTAGGGCATAGTTTTTCGCCATTTCTTCTTTTTTTATACCAAGCACTTATGTGCACACCTGCAGAAAATTTTTTCGAAATAATAAAGAAAGAAAACTGCCGCTCTAAGTTGTTCTTCCCGTGCACGGAAGCGCCATATTTCTTTAAAAAGCAAGGAATGTGATGAACTCAGTAGTGCTTTATGAGCAGTTCTTATTTGACACTCTTTATCACATTATCACATTAGCTATATCACATTATCAGCAGTTCTTTTGTGACATTTGTTCAAGGCGCCTTGTTATTGCATGGAGAGAATTGAACATTATAATGAGTTACTAATATAACTTAGTAACGGGAACAATGATAGTAATCAGCTTCTAAATAGCAGGAATAGCATTTGCAGACAATTTTAATAATCATTTTGTCAATATTTCCTCATATAAGATCCAACTAGTACTCGTAACGCAAATTATCCTTCACGGGTGTGCTATGGCGTGTTTTGTTTAGCCCAATAATCGTAACGAAGTTTATTACGTGGACATGGGGACAAACAACATCGCACGCTTTAGGTATAAAGACCAAGCAGTACATCGGAGGCAGCAATAAACAGTCTTGCATGCTGATGCGATGCGGATGCGCAGAGCTCATTTTACACTTGCTAGGGAAGAGTTATGGTATCCTAAGTATGGAGAGCAATAAAATTTGTTATTTCATTCTGTCGCACAGCTGGAGAGCACAGCAGATTCTGCAGTCTTGTCGGCTTTGAAAGCCTGCGTGTACTCGGTATCCTATATCTTATACAAGATCGTCCACAACAAGTGCGAACACACTCTGCGGTGCGCCAGCGCATTAGTCGCGGCCGCGCATCGAAGTGGCGCAGGCGCACAGGGCCCTAGAGGCGTTGCTTCTTGTTGTCTTCAGTTCAGTTTCAGTTTTCAGTTCAGTTTTGTTCCTTAACGGCCCCCTTTTCAGGGGGTGTTACATAAGGGGTGGAAATACACTTGAAAATGTCAGAAAACAGCAATGATTATTTAACATTGAAGATTATCTGTTACACGCGCTTGAAAAAGAGATGGCGAAGCGATGACGACGATGTCATGGCGAAGCGATGACGACGATGTCATAGGGAAGGCCGTTCCAGTCTGAAGCTGTTCGAGAAAAGAGTGAGGCAGAAAAAAGTAGTAGTGTGCGATGGTGGGCGTGCAACTTGCAGTGGATGACTGGTGCGGTTAGATATGCGTACTGCGGCTGTGATGTACGGTGCTTGATTCAGAGAAGAATAAAAAAACTTGTGAAAAATAGCGAAGCTAGCGATGCGGCTACGAAATGAGAGGAGTGGTAATCCGGATTTCACTTTCAAAGTTGAAACACTGGTGTCGTACGAGTATGAGGAATGAATGAACCTGACGGCACGATTTTGAACAGATTCCAATGCAGTGATTAGATATGCTTGGTTTGGTTTACTGGGGTTTAACGTCCCAAAGCGCCTCAGGCTATGAGGGACGCTAGATATGCTTGATGTGGGTTCCAGATGGCAGATGCATATTCTATTTTCAGTCTTACAGTGATTTTTATGCGAGCAGCTTTACCTCAGGTGGGGCAAAACGGAGGTAACACCTAAAGAAACCTAGTGTTTTATTTGTTTTATAGTGTTTTTAAGGGACATCAACCAATTACTGCACCAGTTTAATGCACTGTTCAGATCTGCCTGAAGGGTGTGTTGGTCATCACGAGTGTTAATGGTACGGTAAATGACACAATCATCCACGAACATTATAATATTGCAAGAAACGTACATGGGCAAGTCGTTAATATATATTAAATATATAAAAGGACAGATCCTTGTGGGACACCGGATGTTACTGGGACGGACTTAGACAGGTGGCCGTTAACATAGACTGACTGCGAATGATTAGTTAGAAATTCTTTAATCCATATTAAAATATTAGGGTGTAGGTTGAGCTGCGAAAGTTCAACTTACAGTCGGCGGTGAGGGACCTTGTCAAAGGTTTTCTCAAAATCTAGAAAAAATGACGTCGGTCTGCATGTTACGGTCGAGATTAGCATGGAAGTCATGAAGGAAGAGTGCTAGTTGGGTTTCGCATGAGAGGCCCTTGCGAAATCCGTGTTGTGAAGGATGGAAAAATTCGTTTCTGTCAAGGAAATTGATAATTTGTGAGTATATGACATGTTCCCTTATTTTACACGGTGCGCTAGTTAAGAAAATGGGGTGATAATTCAAAGGTGAGTCTCTGTTACCCGGTTTGTAGACTAGAACGAACCTTGTCCTGTTTCCAGTCAGCTGGAACAGCAATAAACCATGGTTTATTGTGGTTAGTGTGTAAAGCAATCATCGGGACAAACTCATCAGTGAGATTGTTTGATTTGTTCTTGAAGATTAACCCGTTTTCATGAACTGAGCGAGTGTGAAATGCGGATTCATATTCAGGAAGAAAGGTGTTAAGATCTTCAGTTATTGCGTTATAGTCGCCTTTATCGTATAGACGTATTGTTTTTTCAGATGTCTGTTTTTTAGTAGAGCGAAATGAAAATGGGGCATATGTGACTTTGTGATCACTAGAGACCGGATTTTAGGCAAATGCCTATTTTTTTCAACGCTTCGTAGGCACACCATTTTTACATATGAGCACGAATTAGGTGTTGACAATATGTTTAATAGTCTTTTTATAGTGCCTATAAATGCCTATTTTGGGTGTCAGTGCCTATAAATGCCTATTTCCGACGTCGGTGCCTAAAATGCCCTATTTTACAGAAAAGGGGCCTGAAATACGCTGTGGTTTTGCTTTCAGGTTCTTTTTGCTTTCGAATCCATTTCGGTTTTGAGTAGAACACACACGTGGCAACATCAGATGGCCTCGTCAGTTGGCTGTGGTGAACCCTGCACCTACGCCGGCTGTGTACACAATACCAACCACGTCAGCCGAAAATATCGAAGCAGCCTTTTTCCTATTTTCTGCCATTTTATCGTGGCAGCTTGTTGATGACTTTGGCTGTTAAAGTGGTAGTTGACCAGATGGCACCACATTTCGGAAAGTATACGGAGTAAGTTATAGGTTCGTCCAAATAATTCCAGTTGGTTCCAATTGAAACCAACTGCAAAATGTTCCATAAACCTGCTGGAAACAGTTTAATTGATTAAAATTTCCACCTGGGTAACCTGCCTTATTTTCGTTCCTTGTGCCCCAGATGGTGCTTGTCTGCGACTGCTTCTATAGCTTTACCAGTGATTTCTAGATGGATGATGTTTATTTTACCATGGATCCTCGTGGATGTACGTAGGCCCGTGAAGAACTATGATTTTTTGCGGCATATTCCGCATCAAGCAGCACTGTGTGTAACATTTTCTAGCATCTCCTATTTAATGTTTCCAGACCCTTCTAATGGCAAGCACCATTTGATAGCTGCGTGGCTCCAGACACGTGAAGCCTCAAACTATAAAACACTGTTTACACAAATGACAACATATTTATTAATGTTGAAGCATCGTCTATGCCTGCAATGAATAAGTTCAATTCCTGCGTGAGCGAAGACTGAACTCATTTGTCAGATGCATTGAATTGGCAATGTTTCTATCAATTTCTAAATACATGGCCTCCTGTTAAGGTATTCATTGAATCTACTTTTGTACACGACAAGCGAATTGTTTGTTTTGAGGTAGACCAAAGTGTTTTAAAAGGGTTGGTATACCGTCCCTTTTGCTTTGCTGAAGCATGTGTATTGTACGAAAAGTTGCGCGACAGCCTTAAAAAAAACGGCTTCTAATGTTCGCACCTTGCTTAAGATCCCAAATCATTCCTGCTGTGTTTTTGTTTTATTTTACGGTAGATATTGCGCACTGAAGTTCGGAACTGTGTGCACTTTTGATAAAGTTTATAGTGCCTATTTTTCTCCGTTAGGTGCCTAAAATGCAATTTTAGCTGCCTATTTATGGCGCCTAAAACGCGCTTTTTAGTGCCTAAAAATCCGGCCTCTAGTGATCACTGATTTCCGGAAGATAACTGATAGATATTAGTTTTTCGGGGCCATTGGTTAATATCAGGTCGAGTGTGTTTGCTTATTCTCGTGTCACACGGGTTGGCTGCGACACTAACTGTGTAAGGTTAACATTTAGACACATTTCGAAAAAGTTCTTTGCCTCTGCGTTGCATGTTATAGCAGAGCTAGTTAAGTTCTGCCAGTCAATGTCAGGGTAGTTAAAATCACCAAAAAGAAGGATGTAAGCATTTGAGTATGCGGAAAGAAGTTTATGAACGGTAATATTGAGATGACGTGGGAAGTCAGGATTAGTCTGCGGAGGTCTGTACAGAGTGCTACAGTGCAGGAGTGCTCCGTGCTCGCTTCGCCGGGAAGCGCATCTAACTCACTGCATGCTTACAGCTCACGACCACGCCGCCACGGCTATGCGGGAAGGCGCACTTCACTCACTGCAGCGCGTCGTTGGTTGCGGTTACAACTTAGTGGCCGCTCATCTCAGCAGTGCGATCTCAGCTAAATGCATCCCTAATCTACTCAGGCTATGAAGGACGACGTAGTAAAGTGCTCCGGACAATTTAGAGCACCCGGAATTCTTAAGTGCGCTGACATGACACAGTACATGGGCCTCAAGCATTTCGCCTCCATAGAAATTATATGCCCGCGAGCGGATCGAACCCGCGCCTTGCGGCTCAGCAGCTGAGAACCATAACCACTGAACTATCGCGGCTACTAAACGCGTTTGTGGGGTTGCACCTTACGCTTCGGTTCTTATTTTCGAACGATAGTTGTTTCCTTCGCCATAATGGAGTGTTTAACGCGACAAAGTTAAGAGCCGCGTATTGCAGAAAATCCGGCGTCGGTGTTGTCAGTGAAAAATTGTGAGCATGCCTCTGGAAAGTCGTAATTGGCCACTGAAACGGCCGGGCACTGACTGGTCGGCGGGTTGTGTGACGTCGTGAGACCACATGACATGGCCTATTTGGCAGGAGGTCATTACAGAGAATGAGGTGGGAATCTGATTCCGGACCCTTAAAATCCGAGCCACACATGCATTGCGTAGGCTGCACAGGTACGTTCGTATGACTTGGTTAAAATGGAGCTTTATATATTTGTCGGGTGGTTTTTCACAAAAAGTGGTAGCTTAAGACTTGTGCTAAGGATTTTGCGTGAGATAACACAGGCACAAATTAAGGGATTTGTATTACGATACATGATAATTGATACTAACGTGACGTACTATTGAAGACGAACAAGCTTCAACCCATTCTCTGTACCTCAGGCTCTAAACGACGTTATCGTGTTCTTCACCTTATTTTGATCTGGATTAGCTTCTCGTTCCAGTGCCACGAAAAGTTTGAACAAGTGACTGCTTTTAGGACGTGAAAGAATTGTATGGCGATTCTGAATGTGTGCGCAGCTTCACTGAAGACTTGAAATGTATCCGACTTAGGTATGAAAGGGTCTTCATTTTTTTCGCTTTTGTTCCCAGCGACACCCCTGCCCCCATCGCGGTGCCTGTGGCAAGAGGTATCGCGTTATGGTGAATGTATAACACGCCAAGAGACGGAGAGCCGCCTCCTCTTTTTCGCTCTCACCGACATAACCACCCAGGTGACGCACAGCTTACAGTGCATGTGCTTCCTAAACTAAAATTTCTGTTCCTAGTCAGCAGTTGTCCTTGTGGTTCTTTCCACCTGACGTCATTGCTCTGCGCAACATCCCGCAACCTCCTAAGAAAGAGCTGCTGGCGAAAAAGCGTCAACGCAAACCAGCAAAACGATGGAGGCGAATAGGAAGAGAATAAATAAATTTAGGCTCAACATAAGGCGTTTCGGCGCTACGATTTGGGTTCTGTGATTGGTGGCATGAGATTCCGACTAAGTACATAGTTTAAGAGAACATCTTCTTGGTTCATGGTATGTGATGTAGCGCAAAATGGGAAAAGGGACAGATAAACACGCACACAACTCAGGCGCTAACTTCCGACTTAGTACGTAGTTCAGGAGAAGTGTTAAATGCTGTGAAATCGCTTTCTGACCACAGCCTTCTTGGTTTCTCCATCGATATGAAAGGTCGTTATTACTCCTTGTCCCATCATAACCTGCTAACCATAGTCGAAGATTCCATCCATCATTTTGGTGCTGTGTCATTTCAGAATGAATCCGGTTTGTCCGTCAGCCATTTTTTTAGAATTGTTACACTTTTATCTCCGTTCCACCTTCATTAATTGGCAAGGCGCTGCTCACATCCAGAAAGCCTCCAAGAGCGGCTTACCAGCCCACATGTGGTGAGAATCTTTCGTTTTGCGGACGATTTCCTCTTTCTGGTTGAGTGTACGCTTCCTCTTTCTGGTTGAGTGTACGCCGTCGTGCTTAAAGCAGGTTGCATCCGCTATTTTAGCCATTGTAGAAGAGTGATTTTCACCGCTGCTATTGACTAACGAAAGGCCCACTGACAACGGGATCAGCTTTCTTGATATCCGTTTTAAATTCCTGGAAAACCATGTGTGTTGGAGCTATTTCCCTCGCGCTAACAAACCTCTACTCCCTACACATCCGCACATTTTAAACTCGTAAAACGAGGCATTATTAATTTATGTTTGAAAAATGCCCTGGAAATGTCATGCTCCCCCCCTCAACAGCCAGAGCTTTCACGAAAAACTCGCAAGGTTCCATGAAGCAGGCTACCCAGCTGATATCTGTGTTTCTGTCGCTGAAGGCATACTGAAGAAGAAGCGCCAGGAAGAGCAACCACCGTCTGTGCCTTCAGAAAGACAGAAAGGCAGAATTGCCGTCATTCCCTACATTCATTGCTTGTCCCACAATCTCAAGAAAATTGGGGCGAAAGCGAATTTTCGCGTGGTTTTTTCAGCCCCTGAAAAACTAAGCGCGCTATCCAGAAAAACTTTGCCCGCCAAACGTCCCCGAAAGCTGCAGTGCACCATTAATCATAGGAAGAAGTTCGTAAAATGTACTGAAGGCATTGTTTATGAAATCCCACTCTCCTGTGGCAAGCGGTATGTTGGTCAGTCTGGTTGCTGCTTGAATGATAGGCTTCGTGAACACAAAAACAACTTGAAAACTTTTACTGGCAGCAATCTGGCTTTGCACTGTAAGCAGTGTGAATGTGTGCCATATTTGGATAAGTGCTTGATAGTGGCCAGACACCGAGATCAGTTAACTCCTGAAATTATTGAAGCAGCGCGTATCGCTGCCTTGGATGATAAATGTGTCAGCAAACCGTCTATCTCCCTGTCCAAAAGTGAGCTGGCCTTCTTAAATAATCGCTGAGTCGTTTTTCCGTTGTTCCTCGTTCACCTCATTTTCATTATTTTTTCCGGGTGCATGCGCCTGTTTACCTCACGGTTCACGTTTGTCTTGGTCGCCTAGGTTTCCGTCAGTCCCGTTTTGCGCTACCTCACATTTCATGAATCACAGTTACCGACTCGCCCAAGTTTCTACCCTTGTGAATTATATTTCTTTTTGGGCTAGTTGGTAATCCACTGTAATTTAAGGCGCCACAAACGTACACAGAACACACACAAGTTAAGAGAACGGGACAGAGCGCCGCTCACAACTGGTTTATTTTGCAGAAACCACATACATGTATACGGCCCACCAGCACCTGCGCAAGGAACAAATTTACGCTTCAAGTTCTACATGATAAACATCGTTCAAAAAACTTTCTTTCTGCCTAATGCAAAGATACAGATGTTTCGCTGACACACAAACTGCCTTTCTTATTGGTATAGAATGCAGATAAACCCGTTGTGAGTGGCGCTCTGTTCCGTTATCTTGTCTTTTGTTTGTGTGCGTATGTGGTTTTCGGCGCCTTAATTTACAGATACATAGCCTTTCAGCTTGCTTAGTGATACAAGCAATGACCCACATCCATAAGAAAAATTACATGATTGGATAAACGTGTGCCTATTTCTTTTCAAACTTATATAAAATGCTGATTTCCTTAAGTTTTGTAATGAACCTCGAAGTCGCGTGACGCGATCCGCAAGCTCCTACGTGCTTAACTGATCATGTGACGGCTGCAACAAAGAAAAAATAAAAGCGTGCTCGACGCTATCTCCGGGCACACAGCCTGAACAGCTGCTTCTGTAAAACATCCCACCTGTCATAGCCAGCTCGCGCAAAAAATCAATCTTTGCTTCGTTACCCTTGTCACTTGCAGATTGTGTCCAAATCAGAATACTCCGCCGCGGTGGCGTCGTGGTTAAGGCATCTGACTACTGAGTCAGGAGACCCGTGTCCGATCGCGGCGACGGCAGCCTCGTTTCAGTCGAGGGTAAACGCAAGGCCCCCTGTGGTGATCAATGTCAGTGCACGTTAAACAACTTCAGGTGGTCTAAATTATCCGCATCCCTCTACTACGGCTCGGTGCGTAGCCATGTTTATCTTGTACTGTTAAAACCTACAAACCAAGCAAAACCAGATGCATTCAACTTTGTACGCGCAGCCAACGAAGCACTGCCGTGAGTGAAGTGCACTCTCATGCAGTGCAGTCGCGTGGCGCTCGGGCGTTCTAATCATGCAGTGAGTTAGGCGCGTTTCATAGCAAAGCGACCACGGTGCGCTCCTGCACTGCAGAAGACGACACGAAACAGCGCCTCCAGAACCCTGTTCGATTGAGCCGCTCCGCGTTGATGCGCGACCGGGTCAGGCGAGCTACAGCGTTTTTCAGAACGTTGAAACCTATCCAGATTATACTGCACTAACGCAGATTATTTTGTTAAGAAGGCTGAAAATAATATGTGAGCTTAGTTAGCGGAATGGGTCCTCTCTCCTGCGTCTTCATTTTTCTCACAGACTAAGCGGCCGTCACGACAAGAAACTTTCATTGGTACGTTAAAGCAAACAAGCCAAATAACCTTCAAATCACGCTAGATTGTACAGTTCGTATTCAGAGCCCTGATATTCACCCCGTCTGCCATAACAAGTGGTTGCCGCTACTCTTTTGAAGCAAAACCCATGGTCAGCTCTCAATAACATAGTACAGGAAAGCATTAAACCCCTAGCGATCCCGGCACTGTAGAAGTGGCGCCATCGGTGAGCAATCCTTCAGCGTATCGAACAATGTTGGGTTCTTTGACAACCTCTGCTGCACTTTTTAATTAAACTGAAAGCACCTGGTTGTTGCTCGGTATCATTCCGTTCTGTTTCCGCTCCAGAACAACGTGCCATCGTCCTCTCTTTCCTCTGTTCGAATACAAGTGATAGCCAGTTTCCGTTCGAACGGGCAGCCAACAGCGCACGTGTTTGGCCTTGTAATAGAGATATACTTGTTGCGCTCGGTTACCACCGCTGCCTGTCCGTCGACGCCGACGAGCAGCTGTAATGAACGTCTCTTTCAGCCGTAACCAGACAGGCAAACAAAATTCTTGACGTGGCATTTGCTGTATGCGATGGACAGGTACCCGTGATAAGGAGACCGCAGGTTGCCGCTTGGGATTTAGTCCCATCTGCACGCAAATTGGCAGGATTGACACAGCTGCCGTAGCGACGCTCAGTTATGATGAGCTCTGGGATAGTGTACCGTTATTTCTGCCGTTAAAAAAGAATTTGCGGTCTTCTTCGCTTTCGTTCGCTGCTAGGAAGTGGCATCGATATACCTTTACTGGCATCTCGTCTCATCCTTTCGCTTCGAGAGCGCACATCATCATCATCATCAGCCTGACTACACCCACTGCAGGGCAAAGGCCTCTCGCATGTCTCTCCAATTACCCTGTCCTTTGCCAGTGGCGGCCCCGTATCCCCGAAAACTTCTTCATCTCATCCGCCCATCTAGCTTTCTGCCGCCCCCTGCTACGCTTGCCTTCTCTTGGAATCCACTCCGTTACCCTCAAGGACCAGCGGTTATCTGGCCTTCGCATTACATGCCCTGCCCAAGCCCACTTCTTCCTCTTGATTTCAACTAGGATGTCATTAACCCGCGTTCTCTCACCCACTCCGCCCGCTTCCATACAAAACCACACATACAGACACACACACACACATACACATACAGCGCACATACAGACCGGATACACAGCGAAATCCTGTTTACCCGATCATACAAAATATTTGACAACTTCTGCTGCCTAGGCACTTTTCACTTCATTTCACTTCACTTTATTACCTTAAAGACCCTCGTTAGAGGGTATTACATAAGGGGTGGGGCACACAGAAATGAAAAACAGAATAAGTAACAGATAAGTGGTTAGTTATATAAATATAAGATTTTCACTCAGCAAGTACACGCGCGATTCTCTCCAGGAACAAAGATTGGCATATGATAGCAGCAAGTTCTTGGGGAAGGCCGTTCCAGTCGTTCGCAGTCCGAGGGAAGAATGATGAAGAAAATGTAGTGGTGCGGGAGCGAGGTAAAATACCCACCAACTGAAATCAGCCTCTTCCAACCCCTGTCCGCCTTCCAGGCTAGAAAGCATCCTAGCTCGTTAGTGACGTGGCTGATGTGCGTCGCATCTCATGCGCTTCCCATATGTTGCGAGGGCGATATGCACGAGGCACATTTCAGTGACACCTTAGACGTCGCTCGCCATGTGGTGCCACACGTGGCTCATCCAAGGAGACGAAGTGATGAGATGCTTCTGCGGTACCGCACTAAGGGATGTCGCGCACTGACAGGCCGTTTGGTCTTATTTATGGGGTTAACGTCCCAAAGCAACTCAGGCTATGAGAGACGCCGTATTGAAGGGCTCCGGAAATTGACCAACTGTGGCTCTTTAACGTGCACTGACATCGCACAGTACACGGGCCTCTAGAATTTCGCCTCCATTGAAATTCAGCCACCGCGGCCGGGATCTAACCCACGTCTTTCGAGTCAGCAGCCGAGCGCCGTAACCACTTAGCCACCGCGGCGGTCTACTGACAGGTCGAACATGATGAAGTCAACAGGGGCGTGTTGCGGAGGGGACGCTACTTTTGAAGTTTGCTGCGAGAAACGTTTGTGGCAATGCTCTCACAGCTAACGCTGTAAAACTTCGGGGCAAAGACGCTGACAATGGGGAATCTTGTAACGCCCGTAATCATCATCATCTTCGTCTTGCTTATAGTACCTCCACTACAGGACAAATGCCTCTCATATCTCACCAATGAGGTTGTCGTACGCTAGCTGCGTCACCTTAAACACGGAGGCTTTGTAATCACATCCTTTCACCTGACTCGCTGCTGGCCATTACAGTGCTTGCCTTCTCTTAGAATCCACTCCGTTACCATTAAGGACCAGCGGTTACCTCGACTTCGCATTACACGCCCTTACCATGCCCATTTCTTCTTCTCAATATCGATTAGTTCACCACTACGCCTATAATACATAATAAAGATCCCACATTGTCTGCACATATGCCAAGCGTGTCCCTTGAGCACGGAGCGCGAATTCTCCAGAACGTTCGGTACGCGCTCTAGGCGACCGTATACGGGACCTATGATAATAGACCAGCCAGCGGGCGCGTGGCTTGCCTTACGACATAGTACACCAATCGCTATCAAGCGAGGACAACTGGGGGACACCTAAGCTCCGCCTTCAATGTATGACGCGATAGCGACCTGCGGTCCTGTCTAATTACACACATACTCATTAGACTTGCTAATACTTTACGTACAACGTACATATAGACCTCTATCAATCTGTGACGTAAGCAAGATGTGGTGGAGCTGCTATCACCAGCTGAGCCGACGAGGAAGTAGACTTATCGCCCATAGGATCACATGGAAGCAAAAGGTTTTTGAAAGCAGTTTTCTGATTTAACAGTGCGCCTGTGCTTTCATCTCTTGGTGAAGAGTGACTATGAACATCCCAGAACGTACTGTGTAAGTATTTTTGAGGCACTTCGAAACATGCTTTTGGGAGTCGTCCGCAGATACGGTTACGGGGCGGGTACGCGTCGTATAGAAACATTTGCAAGCAAAACTTAGCGACATATTGTTCTTGTTTCATAGGGCACCCATGGGGATCGCTGTTCGTTAACACTTGGCAATTACATCAGTGGGAGAAAGTATGCTACGTCATTGCGATGTTGTCTTTCTCAAAAGCCGCAATAAATCTGTGTTGTGAACAAAGCCAGACCCCCAAAAGGCACTCTGTGCTCTGGGATTTTTTTTTTTTCGAATCACGCAAATTTATCGTGCAGGCCAACATGCTGCCGCACGCAGCATTCCTTCCTAAATACTGCAGTTAAAACCGTGTAAGTTTATATTGAAAACAGTCTTAGCACAGCGAAATAAACCTCATCGTATCGCGTACAGACGACCAACACCGCGATCACTACCGCGATCACCACTACGATCAACACCGCGATCAATAGCGCACGCGAACGCCGGAGGTAGCCGCCGGTATTGTCAGCGCCGTCGTCTGCTGTAGTGCGTGGTTCTTTCGTTCGCTTGCCATGGCGCTTTGAGAAGTGATTTTGTGCAATGCTGTCTCTGCTGTCTAATGTGAACGAGTGTCTTAATAAGCAGGTTTCGTGTGAGCGGCAGCATGTCGGACTACACGAGAAGCTTGCTAGATTCGGAGAAACACCCTGTGGATAGAGCGTCTTTTGGTGTAAGCTCGCCTTCATAAGATGCAGTGGTCGTTATATTTTACAAAGCTAGCTTCGAAATGACGAAGAGTGCTTTGGCACTCTCTTCTTCAGAGCACTGCCTAACTATTTACGAATGATCGCCTCCATGGGGGCTCTGTTAAACAATCAAAAAAATTTCAGGGGCACTTTGGCTCTCTAAAGTGCTGCAAGGCGAAAGCGTTTCCTGGCCACTGTTTGTTTTTATTTACTTTTTATTTTTCAAATTTTGTTTTTATTTATTTATTTGCTCCTTTTCTTAATTTTATTGTTTTTTATTTTTATTTTCACATCTTATTTTTATTTTTTATTTTTTTTATTTTCTTTATTTTTTATTTTCCTTTCCTTGACTTTACTCATTTTATTTTATTTATGAAGCCCATGCATTCACTAGATGCGCCTTCATTCATGCTGGAACCTTGAGCCTTTTAATCAGTGACACCCAAAGACGGACGAATCGGCCGACGCGTCTGTCGACACTCCTGCCGACGCGTCTGTCGACACGGCTGCGGACGCGTCTGCTAACGACAGTATGAGGCATCAAAGGCTTTCGCCTTAAAGTTTCGTCAGTTCTCCTCGCATGTGGGTCGCGCACTCGCCTCGTACCCCCATCAGCGGGCGACCCCCATGCGCACGTTTCGACATGGTTTAAAAATACAATGGATTCGAAATTACGCTCTACTATTTCACAGTCTGTTATAGGACGCTCATGGTTGCTCGTTAAGATGGGACAATGTCAATGGGGAGATGTGAAATCAATAAACTGCATTGAAAAACTTTGTTTCCACGTACTCCTACTGGCGCTAAACGTACTTTTCACCCCCCGTCGAGTCCGGTAGCCGCGAGCGCCCCCTTTGTTTGTAAACAGGATGTGGGTCTATAAACTCCCGCTTGTTCCCAAGCCATGCAGGCGTGCTTTGCGTTGTCTTGGAGAAGAAGCAGAGGTTGTTCGGAACGGCAACGTATTCATTGCTCTTAGCTAGAAACAGCGCATCGGCTGTAGGTCGGGGTCCTGCACCTGCTGGAATCATCAGGGACACTTACAAGACAGTTCTGTCTCGTCTCCCATGCGGTAATGTTGTACTCAACGGCGTATATTTTTGCATGGCGAACTAAATGGCCGTCCGTGCCGTGCTCCTGACTTCAGGGGTGTCCTTGCTCGTGTTATTGACCTAATGAATCCTTTGCAGTAGTAGTAGTAGCATGTAGTAGCATGTTTATTTGGCCATATTATATACAATATGCCCTCGAGGTGAGGCTAAAGGAGGTAGACCAAGCATACCTCCTAACAAGGCCTACACCCCGTTCACACATCATGGAAACAGGGGCCGAATGGACAAAAGATAAAAAAAACAATGAGCAAACATGATCACAACAAAAAATAGTTAATGATAGACAATAATAAATATCAATTAACAATAAACAAAACATTCCATAATATGCACATTCAAAAAAAAGCAGAACACAAACACACACTCAAAAAAAAAACTAAGTATACAGAATTAGCTAAATTTAACCTGGGGGGGAAAGAATCGTCAGTTTTTTCTTGAATACAGACACACTATAGCTTTCTAAAGCAATTTGAATAAGAGACTGGTAGGCATTACACAATGTTATAATTTGATAATCGGTGTTTGTTTACCATAATTTGTTCTGGGTCTTGCAGTAGATAGGGCAACGGAACGTAGACCATACGCAACGTTTCTAGAATTATAAGTATTAGAAAAAGAGCTAAAGTCATGCTTGACTTTATAAAAAATGTGAAGAGCCAAACTAAAATTGTATGAATGAAAGAAATTGCGAACATGAAATGTTTTGAAAAGATTTGCTTCAACAGATGAACTTGAACTTAATAAACGTAGAGCTCTTTTCTGGAGAGAAAGCAATTTGTATGAATCGGTTTTGTTGCATGTACCCCAAACTAGGTTGCAATACACCAGGTGAGAATGAACAAGAGCAAAATATAACTGTTTTTTAACTTGTAGTGGGAGGAGATGTCTAACACGATAAATAACATAAATAGATCTGGCCATTTTTAGTCTAATGTAGTTTATATGATCAGTCCAACCCAAATCGCTACGAAAAAACACACCAAGGAAACGGCAACTATGAACAAGCTCGATGTTAGTCATTAAAAAATAGTTTGATGTGATGATCTAATGGTTTGTTTTTTGGATGGAAGAGCATAAACTTTGTTTTGTTTACGTTTAATTGAAGTTGATTAACATAGAGCCAAACCGTTAACTCCTCAAGCCAGGCATTACATTGGTGTTCAATTACTAGGAGACTGGAGCCGGAAAAAAAGACATTAGTATCGTCGGCATACATCTTGATATTAGGAGTTGATGGAATGTTTACAATGTCATTAATATAGAGAATAAATAAAAGTGGTCCCAAAATTGAACCCTGGGGGACACCGAATTTTATTATACCAAAACTGGATTTTAAATCATGAATCTGAGTGTACTGTACCCGTGCAGTTAGATAGCTTTTCAAAAGTGAATTTGCCACTCCACGGATCCCGTAAGTCTTTAATTTATGGAGCAGTATTGTATGTTGCACAGAATCGAAAGCTTTGCGCAGATCAAGAAAAATTCCAACCGAAAAAAGCTTAGTTTCAAAATTGTTAATTATAGAGTTCTTGATATCTAACAGAGCAGATTCTGTTGATTTACCGGCCTGAAAGCCATACTGTTGGGGGCAGATAAGATGTTTAGCTTGTAAGAAATTGTTTAGTCGCCTATAGAGTACACGCTCAGCTAACTTCGAAAACAGAGGCAATACCGAAATAGGACGGTAATTATTTGGGTCATTTTTGTTGCCTCCTTTGAATAAAACGGTAACGCGCGCGACTTTTAATTTGCTAGCGAATACACCAGAGAGTAGCATTCTGTTACAAATATGCGTAAGAGGGCCAGCAATAATATTTACAGCACATTTGATAGGAAAAGCAGCAACTTCGTCATCTCCAGGTGAGCAGGTGTTCCTAAAAGAATTAATGATAGAAATAACTTCATCCACTGAAGTAGGGGACAAAAATATAGATTCAGTACTGCAAGAGTGTAAGTATGAGTCTACAGTCCGAGTTGAATGACAGCTAGCAGAGGGTCGGTATGCTCCGCCAGCTAAAAAGTGTTCATTCAGCATATTGGCAAGTGAAACTCCAGCATAATTCACTCCATTGACTTTCAGCTCAGAGGGAAGACAATTCTCCCTGTTCCCTATAATAACGTTAATACCTTGCCAAAGTAATTTAGGATTGTGTAAGATTGACGAAAACTTATTAATATAGAAAAAAGATTTAGCTTTCTTTAGATCTGAGTTTAATTTATTTCGAAACTTCTTAAACTTAACTAAATCATGCGGGCATCGCGTTTACAAAAAACGAGAGAACATTTTGTTCTTTTCTTTAATTTGTTTCAAAAGTGCTCCTGTCATCCATTCTTTTCTAGCCTTTCTATGTTTTTTTATAGTTTGAGTTGGGAACGCAGCGTAATAGCATTCAAGCAGCTTCTGAATAAATATATCATAAGCACGGGACGAGTCATTTTCACCATATACATCTACCCAATTAATTGTAGACAACAAGTGACAAAATCTGGAGATGTTCTTTTCATCATTAACTCTACCAGCGTGAACGGGTTTATTCAATTTGGTCGTATCAGGAAAAAGTGAAAAGAAAGGCAAGTGATCACTAATCCCAGAAGAAAAAACACCGGATATGCAACTCTGAGGTGGGAAATTAGTGAAGCACAAATCAATTAATGTTTCAGAGTGCAAGGATATGCGAGTAGGCAATTCAATAGTATTGTCACAACCATTAGACAACATTATTTCATTTAAATTAATCTTCAGAGCGTTATACTCCAAAAAGTTAATATTGAAGTCACCTAGCACAATGATACGCCAGTTGTTTTGGTTTGCAAACTTCAGAAAACAATCAATGGACGAAATCATGAGTCATGCTTGGGTGGTGACTTGTGAGAATAATGTATCAGAACAGAACTCGTTGACTTGGCGGAGCTACCCATAAGATGTCTAGAATGCATAATATTTGATCCAGAAACAAGAGATATTAAGTTGAAGCTACTCTGGCTCCCGCGCCACATGAGAATCGCCTCATTGTAGAAGCTTTGGGACCGTATGGCATTGTCGAATCGGTGGAGCGTAAAAAAGTGCCGCTGCCCGAGGATGGAACACATGAAAACAGCAAACCGAGAAGGTTCGACGATGCTGAGAGCCGGGGTTTCATCTTCAAATCTTCCCCATATGTTTAATGAATTTGGGAATCAGGTCCTCGTGGCTACACCGGGCAGACCTCCGCTATGTGTTCGATGCAGCAGGGTTCGAACGGTCTGCCGGCATTGCCGTACGCCTTCGTGCACCCAGTGTCGTCGCTTAGGTCACACAATGGATAGCTCCGTCATGACCAATGCCGATAGGTTGCATCAAGGCCACTGGTTCAAGGAAGACGACGTAGTGTCGTAAGAAAAGAACAGTAGCGCAACCAAGACGAACACAAGAGAGGACCACACAGGACTAGCGCTAATAGCGCTAGTCCTGTGTGGTCCTCTCTTGTGTTCGTCTTGGTTGCGCTACTGTTCTTTTCTTACAACATGCACCATCTAGCCCAACAAAAAGTTCTTCTAGACGTAGTGTCATAACGCATAATGAATATTTCGGACATTGTGGCCGCTTCCGGAAAGCTCAGCACCGTGGTTTCATGCGAAGAAATACCCACTGACCACACGACATCAAGCCGACACTTTCCGAACCTCCCGAGCCCAAGCCTCCAGAATCTGGTCCGCTTGTGCATGGCGTACCTGATATTCAGTTGCCTGGCCAGCCGCGTTCTATGATGTAGGGAGCGCAAGTTCTGCAACCAGAGACTGCCGTTGATTCTGCGAATGTGCGTCCAGACACCTTCCGCGGTAGCCCGTCACTGGACTGCAGTTCACGACGTCTGGAGACAGCCACTGACGTCTTCAAACAACTGTCCATCGACATGCAAGTGACAATCGAGCTATGAATGATGTCCTCCAAACCTCATGGTCGAAAGCCTTAGCCACTGCGTAGCACTCCATGAAAAAGTGCGGTCCTCAGGAGCTTCCCGCAGAGGAGGAACCGGGTGGAACCAGACATCCGTGCTAGGTATCCGATGCGGAGGGCAAAGGAAGGTTGAATTCTGAAAAGAAGGTAATCACAGCCCTAAGTGCCGCAAATTCCCAAGTGACTCTCCCTGCCCTGGCGGATGGAGTTAACTACGGCACTCACACAAAAAGGCGGTGCTAACATCTTTTGAAGTCGCTACCTTTAAGGTTAGAGGCCTATGAAATTGCCGCTGACAGTACTAGTTAAAGCGCCAGTTTAAAAGATGTAGCGTGATTGCCGCTGCAATTCAGGGAACTAAACTAGTTCGTGACCTGTTTGTGCCTGCGTGGAGTAATATGATCGTCAGCAATTCGCAATACTTTTGGGGAAGGCGCCTGCTGGTTTTGAGCATTCAGCTGGCTATGTCTGCAGCACTGATAATGACGGGCGCCTCATACGTTGTACCTCGCCATTCCGGGTCAGCAGTGGCAAGTTATTTGTGTGTCGTCATCATCATCATCAGCCTGACTACGCCCACGGCATTCTAAACGCCTCTCCCATGTTTCTCCAATTAACCGCCTTTGCCAGCTGCCGCCACCTTAACCCCGCAAAACTTCTTAACCTCACCCGCCCACCTCACTTTCTGCCGCCCCCTGCTACCCTTACCTAATTTTACAATCCACTCCGTTACCCTTAAGGACCAGCGGTTATTTACTTCCGTATTACTTGCCCTACCCAAGACCATTTCTTACTTTTGATTTCTACTAGGATGTCATTAACCACCTTTTGTTACCTCACCCACTCTGCCCGCTTCTGGTCTCTTGACGTTACACCTATCATTTTTCTTTCCATATCTCGCTTCGTTTTCCTTAACTTAAGCTGAACCCTCTTCGCTAGCCTCCACGTTTCCGCCTCATAGCCGAGTACCTGTAAGGTTTGATTGGTTTGATTTGGTTTATTGGGGTTTAACGTCCCGAAGCAACTCAGGTTAAGAGGGACTCCGTAGTGAAGGGCTTCGGAAATTTTGACCACCTGGGGTTCTTTAACGTTCGCTGACATCGCACAGCACACGGGCCTCTAGAATTTCGCCTCCATCGAAATTCAGCCGCCGCGGCCGGAATCGAACCCGCGTCTTTCAGGGACAGCAGCCCAGCGCCGCAACCACTCCGCCACCGCGGCAGGGTTTCACATCTTATCATTAGGCCTTTGTAATGCTCCGGTTACTTTCGAGTGGATGATGGGCTCTTCGGTGCTCAAGCTGACCACACTGGAAAAAAATCGCCCAGTATATTGGAAACTCGCCCAACTGAGCGTTCTACTAAATCAAGCTGACCATTTTTGCTAGCTACACCTCAACATTGTAGTGGCTCTGTCGCCTACATAACTGAGGCGTCTCTCTTCTATACGTGCCATTTTTGTAACGATCAATTTTTGTAATTATCAATTCGAGCGCAGTCAGCTCACTATCGTTGCCAATCGAACGACTCTGGATTATGAATAAACCACGTAAATCCCGCGCTGCTATTGACTTCCCATTTCGTAGTTAACAAAATACAACCGGAGCGTTGTGGGCCTTTGTTAGCAATTCCCTCTTTTAATTAAACAGTTCGCCAACATAGCTCCTCCACTAACAGAACTCCTGGTCCTCTTAACAGAAAGGTGCTCCTTTACCTGGAACGGGGGCCAAGCGGCCGCCTTTAGTCGCTCGTCACACTGCTGGCCATGCGACTAATTTTAGCTTTTTTTGACGCATCAAGGTATCGGTGCTGCCCCAGCCCAACACCAGCTCAGCCATGAAGGGGCTACAGCTTCTGCCAGCCGCGACAACGCTCTTTTCCGATGACCGAACTTAATCGATCAGTTTACCGACTCCGTACTGTTTCCTGGCCTTTTTCAGTGGACGACTTCGTCGTTGGGCTTTGCACTTTTCGTCATTTCAGGCTTTCTAAGCGTTACGGGCGAAGAGAGCCGCGATCCCTCATTACGACCGCTCATTGAAGATCTCCAGTCGGTAGCCCCTGATACAGCGCTCTTTATCGCCGCAATGGTCAATCTTATGGGTCTGAGTTGCTGTTGTGGTGCTCACTGACTCCGCTCGAGCGCTAAGAAGGAAATCTATGGCTTCCAACCGCAGGCCATATCTTAGCTTATTGTGCATGGTCGGGTGCGTCACAGATTCCTTACGTTGGGTTTATGCTGCACCGTATGCAACTACGTTGTCTTGTGCGACCGGTGTCAAAGCAGGAAAAAGACATCTGCGCGGACTGATGTTTGCCTTCAGTCTTTTTACACTCCCCAGAATCTCTTTAGCGCGTCGACCTCGACATCCTGCAGCATTTCTCGACGTCACGCTCAGGTTATAATGGATTGCCATTTTCGCTGATTATGCGATCAGGTACTATAACGCGTCCATTATTTTATCCGTAGGTTGCGCTGCCGATGTTCCAGAGTTATTCTACAAGGCGTTATCCTTCCTCATGGGGCTGAACGACAATTAACGCATGGGGCTGCTACATGGCGTCAGTAATCGTCAGTGGCGTCCTCCGCTTGGGTTCCTGCCGTAGCAAACCGATCATATAATCTATAATCTCAGTGATATCAGCCGCCGCGGTGGCTCAGTGGTTATTGCCCTCGGCTGCTGACCCGAAAGGCTCGACTTCAATCCAGGCCGCGGCGGTCGAATTTCGATGGCGGCGAAATTCTAGAGGCCCTTGTACTGTGCGATCTCAGTGCAGGTTAAAGAACCCCAAATGGTCGAAATTTCCGGAGCCCTCCACTACGGCGTCCCCATAGCCTGAGTTGTTTTGGGACGTTAAACCCCATACACCAAACCAAACAATGATATCAATGGTTCTATCAAGAACAATCACCGCCTCTGGAGCCTGAGCGGCTTTCCCTGGACATACCTGTGATACTCGATGGTCGCCATGTTCGAGCCTTATTGGATACTGGTGCTTATTATCGAATTCTGAGCAGCCAGCTCAAAAAAAAAAGGTTCTCAAAAAGGTTCACGGCCCATGGGCTGGCATACACATTCGCAAGGCGGGCGGCCATCCTGCCGACATGTGCACCACCCGAATTCAGATCCAGGAGTCCACGTTTGTGGTCAGCTGTCTTCTTTAAAAAGAAAACTGTTTGTGAGACATTATATTAGGCATCGAGTTTCTTCTCGAATCTGGAGCTATTATTCACCTCCTTGTTTGCAAGGTCACGTTTTCAACTTAAAAGGCTGCTGTGCCGCAACAATACGACACGACCAAGCCAGATTATTCGTGTTTCTACGGACACCCTGCTGCCTAGAATCCGCGCCTTCATTCCTGTAGAGTGTGTTGCACTTCAGGACGATGACGCCATCGCCGAAACCAGCTTTCATTACAGCGTGACACAAGGTGTGTGCGTGGCCCGCAGTCTGATCTACCTTCACCATGACCAATGACAGGTACTTGTTATAGTTTTGTTCACGATGATCGGAAGCTTTTTCCCGGCACTTCTGTAGCATTTGCCGAACGCATCTCTGATGTTTCCGAGTGTTTCTGCCCAGAACAGTGCCGCACATGTTCCTCGAAAGTCTAGATTCAGCTTCTCGCTGTCCGCCAACCAAAGGAAACAGCTGTGTGCATTGTTGCTGGGAGTGCTTCACCCCGTCCCGGACATTCCGTTCAACTGCCATTACCAAGCACCACATCGTGGCGTTCGATGACGTACACCCAGTCCGTGAACACGTTTACTGAGTCTCGTTCACAGGGCGCGAGGTTATCAAGTCGTAGAAGATGGCATTATCCAGCCTTCCAACAGCCCGTGGTCCTCGCCGGTCGTCCGCGTTAGTTAAAAAGCAAAACTGGCCTGTTACGTTTTTGTGTCGGTTACCGGAAGCTGAATACAGTCATCAAGAAGTACCTCCACCCGCTGCCACGCATTGACGAGTCTATCGACAGCCTTCGGTCTGCTCGGTAGTTTTCGGCCATCGACCTAAAAGGTGGCTACTGGCAGGTTGAGGTCGATGAAAGGAACCATGAGAAATTGGCCTTTGTCACTCCCGACGGTTTTTATAAATTTAAACTTCTACCTTTCGGTTTTTGTTCTGCGCCTGCCACCTTTCAGGGGATGATGGACACTGTCCTCGCCGACCGTAAGTGGCAGTGTTGCCTCGTCTGTCTCGACGACGTGGTGTTTTTCGCAGAGTCGTTTAGACGATATCTTGAGCGCCTGCGGACGGTCCTCGAAGTCCATCGTTCAGCTAACCTGACAGCGAAGCCACAAAAGTGGCGCTTTGGCTACCAAGAACCCGCCGCGGTGGCTCAGTGGTTAAACCGCTCGTCTACTGAGCCTGAGTACCTGGGATCGAGCTCGACCGCGGCGGCCGCGTTTTGATGGAGGCGAAGGGCAAAAGGCGCCGTGTTCTGTGCGATCTGAGTGTCCCAAGGTGGTCGAGATTATCCCGGAGACTTACACTATGGCACCTCTCCTTTTCCTCTTTCACTCCCTCCTTTATCCCTTCCCTGACGGAGCGCTTCGGATGTCCGCCGAGATATCTGAGACAGTTACTGAGTCATTTAATTTCCTAAGAACCAATTTTCAATTAAAAACCGGCCATGTCGTCAGCGCCGCCGGCGTGACACCCCGATAAGCTTGCAGCGGTTTCAGAATTGCCAACCCCACATGCCAAGAAAGCTATTCGCCGCTGCCTCGGACTGTGTAGCTACTATCCGCGTTTTACCAAAAATTTCGCTCATCTCGCTCAACCGCTGTCTCGTCTCACCCGCAACGCCGCACCATATGTTTGGGCCCAGGAGTAAGGCGCCGCTTTCGCCGAGCTGCGCCTGCGTCGTCAAACGCCACCCGTTCTAGCCCATAGGGAAATCAAGATCAAGCCTGGTCGAGCGACGACCGCGCTGCATTTCTATCCTAGCGGCGAGATGTAGCCGGCTTGAAGACAGAGGCTGCAGTCCGGCCGGGGCACAGGAGGGAACGCCGTTCCACTAATGTGGTGCGCTCACCCGACAGGCGTGTTGAACGAATGAAGCATTTTCACACTGACAGAAGCGGGCTGTGTGGTGGGCTGCCACAACAGTGCAGACAGCACCATGAACTCGATACACCTGCTAAACTGTTGCAGCATGTGAAAACAACCTGTTACAAGCGCCTCTTTCTTCTGCTCAGTGGTAATGGTGCTTGGCTGCTGGCCCGAAAGATGCTGGTTCGATCCCGACCGTGGCGGTCGAATTTCGATGAGGGCGAAATTCTAGAGGCCCGTGTACTGTGCGATGTCAGTGCACGTTAAAGAACCTCAGGTGGTCGAAATTTACGGAGCGCTTCACTACGGCGTATCTCATAGCCTTAGTCGCTTTGGGATGTTAAACCCTCATACACGTAAACCTAATCTTCCCCCTTGTCTTGCACCATTTCTGACGCTGGCTGGCGCATGCATTTACTTCGTGAACTTTTACATGAAAGCAAACCACAGCTGCGTGCTAGCACTGAGTTTTAAAATGTGGGAACGCCTTCGTCCCCTGCGTTCGCTTTCCCGCAACGCACTAGTTCCCTGTGGTTAGCTTCCCCGCAACGCACTCCCTTTAGTTGGGTTAACTAACAGGGGAGGGCGCATCCGTCGCAGCGACAAGGATGCAGGCAAGAAAACAAGGATCTAGTTGAGTGCCTCAATGACGATATGAAGCAGATTGGAGACGGTGTCGATATTATTTTGCTTGGAGACATGAACGGCCACATCGAGGATCTGGATGGATACACAGATTGTAGCGGGAAGTTAATGCTAGACTTGTGTGAGCGGCACAACCTAATTATTGTCAACAGAGAAACTAAATGTGAGGGACAAATCACGTGGGAATCCCGTAACAGGCAAACAACCATTGACTACTGTCTAATGTCGCAGGGCATCTATAGCAAGCTCGCAATAATGGAAATAGACGAAGAGGGGAAGTACAGCCTAGGAAGTGATCATAAACGTATTAGTCTACAGTTGGGAGCCCTAGTCAAAAGAGAAATGCAGCGAAGTCAAAAAGACAACGCAAAATTACACGATGAACAAATAGCGCTAATATCAGCCGAAATAGAAGAAGTAATGACATGTCGATCTTCGGCGTCTCGCAGTCATGATAGCAGCAGTAATGCATCTTCTGCTGTCTTATGCAAACAGCTTGCTGAGATTAGTAGGTCTTTGGCAAATCTCACAGCCAAAGTGGATGATCTGACATCTTTGAAGGAAACCGTTTCAAGCATTGAAATGTCTGTACAACATATGTCTGACACGTATGACAAATTGCTCGAAGTATCTAATAGGCATGACAAGGAAATCGAGCTCCTACGTAAGAGAGTTGACGACATTGAGGCAAACCAGGACGAGCAGCAAATTCGAAAACTGCGTCAGGAATTGAACGACCTGAGCCAGTACAGTAGGCGGCAAAACATGGAAATACATGGAATGCCTGTGACAGATGGTGAAGATTTACTGAGCAAAGTAAACAGCCTTGCTGTGAAGCTTGACTTGCCCACACTTGTAGCAAAGGACATTGAAGGGCTACACCGCCTTCCATCTCAACCTGACAAGGTGCCTGTGGTTTTGATCCGTTTTGCCAACCGATCCACAAAAACAGACTGGATTTCAAAGCGCAAAGAATGCGAAGATGACATTCGATTCTTTGATAACCTGACGGCTTCTAGCAGGAATTTACTGTGGCTCGCTAAAATGAAGGCTAAGGAAATGAAGTACGCTTTCGTCTGGTCAAAGGAAGGAAAGATCTACGCTCGAAAGCAGGCTGGTGCACGAGCCATCAGGATAGCTTGTGAGGAGGACATTGATAAGATGGTTTAATCACTGTTGCTGCGAGACTGCGCAGTACACCTGCTCAACAATGGCTTATTTTACTGCCGAGTCATTCACGGACTTTCTAAAGGACGGTGCTTACAATCCTCGCAACACACTATCTCTTTACCACTTGAATTGTCAAAGCCTAAAAAATAAATCAGAAGAAGTAGAAGCTGAATTAACTAAACTTAACTTTAATTTTGACCTTATTGCCTTCACTGAAACATGGTTTACCTCAAATGCAGATGTCAGCGAGTTTCCTGGTTACAAACCTATTTCAGTATTTCGAGATGGAAAGCGTGGTGGTGGTGTATCTTTATATGTGCAAAATTATTTGTGCTTTGAGGTCTTGTCGGATTATTCACTTGTTTGTACTGATTTTGAAACTGTCTGCATTGCTTTTCATAGAGTTGCTATTATGGTTGTGTATCGCCCCCCTCAAGGAAATTCTGACAATTTTTTTCGCTTCATTGATTGTTTTCTGAAGTTTGCAAACCAAAACAACTGGCGTATCATTGTGCTAGGTGACTTCAATATCAACTTTTTGGAGGATAACGCTCTGAAGATTAATTTAAATGAAATAATGCTGTCTAATGGTTGTGACAATACTATTGAATTGCCTACTCGCATATCCTTGCACTCTGAAACATTAATTGATTTGTGCTTCACTAATTTCCCACCTCAGAGTTGCATATCCGGTGTTTTTTCTTCTGGGATTAGTGATCACTTGCCTTTCTTTTCACTTTTTCCTGATACGACCAAATTGAACAAACCCGTTCACGCTCGTAGAGTTAATGATGAGAAGAGCATCTCCACATTTTGTCACTTGTTGTCTACAATTAATTGGGTAGATGTATATGGTGAAAATGACTCGTCCCGTGCTTATGATATATTTATTCAGAAGCTGCTTGAATGCTATTACGCTGCGTTCCCAACTCAAACTATAAAAAAACATAGAAAGGCTAGAAAAGAATGGATGACAGGAGCACTTTTGAAACAAATTAAAGAAAAGAACAAAATGTTCTCTCGTTTTTTGGAAACGCGATGCCCGGATGATTTAGTTAAGTTTAAGAAGTTTCGAAATAAATTAAACTCAAATCTAAAGAAAGCTAAATCTTTTTTCTATATTAATAAGTTTTCGTCAATCTTACACAATCCTAAATTACTTTGGCAAGGTATTAGCGTTATTATAGGGAACAGGAAGAATTGTCTTCCCTCTGAGCTGAAAGTCAATGGGGTGAATTATGCTGGAGTTTCCCTTGCCAATATGCTGAATGAACACTTTTTAGCTGCCGGAGCATACCGACCCTCTGCTAGCTGTCATTCAACTCGGACTGTAGACTCATACTTACCCTCTTGCAGTACTGAATCTATATTTTTGTCCCCTACTTCAGAGGATGAAGTTATTTCTATCATTAATTCTTTTAGGAACACCTGCTCACCTGGAGATGACGAAGTTGCTGCTTTTCCTATCAAATGTGCTGTAAATATTATTGCTGGCCCTCTTACGCATATTTGTAACAGAATGCTACTTTCTGGTGTATTCCCTAGCAAATTAAAAGTCGCACGAGTTACCGTTTTATTCAAAGGAGGCAACAAAAATGACCCAAATAATTACCGTCCTATTTCGGTATTGCCTTTGTTTTCGAAGTTAGCTGAGCGTGTACTCTATAGGCGACTAAACAATTTCTTACAAGCTAAACATCTTATCTGCCCCCAACAGTATGGCTTTCAGGCCGGTAAATCAACAGAATCTGCTCTGTTAGATATTAAGAACTCTATAATTAACAATTTAGAAACTAAGCTTTTTTCAGTTGGAATTTTTCTTGATCTGCGCAAAGCTTTCGATTCTGTGCAACATACAATACTGCTCCATAAATTAAAGACTTACGGGATCCGTGGAGTGGCAAATTCACTTTTGGAAAGTTATCTAACTGCACGGATACAGTACACTCAGATTCATGATGTAAAATCCAGTTTTGGTATGATAAAATTCGGTGTCCCTCAGGGTTCAATTTTGGGACCACTTTTATTTATTCTCTATATTAATGACATTGTAAACATTCCATCAACTCCTAATATCAAGATGTATGCCGACGATACTAATGTCTTTTTTTCCGGCTCCAGTCTCCAAGTAATTGAACACCAATGTAATGCCTGGCTTGAGGAGTTAGCGGTTTGGCTCTATGTTAATCAACTTCAATTAAACGTAAACAAAACAAAGTTTATGCTCTTCCATCCAAAAAACAAACCATTAGATCATCACATCAAACTATTTTTTAATGACTTTAACATCGAGCAAGTTCATAGTTGCCGGTTCCTTGGTGTGTTTTTTCGTAGCGATTTGGGTTGGACTGATCATATAAACTACATTAGACTAAAAATGGCCAGATCTATTTATGTTATTTATCGTGTTAGACATCTCCTCCCACTACAAGTTAAAAAACAGCTATATTTTGCCCTTGTTCATTCTCACCTGGTGTATTGCAACCTAGTGTGGGGTACATGCAACAAAACTGATTCATACAAATTGCTTTCTCTCCAGAAAAGAGCACTACGTTTATTAAGTTCAAGTTCATCTGTTGAAACAAATCTTTTCGAAACATTTCATGTTCGCAATTTCTTTCATTCATACAATTTTAGTTTGGCTCTTCATATTTTTTATAAAGTCAAGCATGACTTTAGCTCTTTTTCTAACACTTATAATTCAAGAAACGTTGCGTATGGTCTACGTTCCGTTGCCCTATCTACTGCAAGACCCAGAACAAATTATGGTAAACAAACAACCGATTATCAAATTATAACATTGTGTAATACCTACCAGTCTCTTATTCAGATTGCTTTAGAAAGTTATAGTGTGTCTGTATTCAAGAAAAAACTGACGATTCTTTTCTCGCCCGGTTAAATTTCAGCTAATTCTGTATACTTAGTTGTTTTTTTTAGTGTGTGTTTGTGTTCTGCTTTTTTTTTAAATGTGCATATTATGAAATGTTTTGTTTATTGTTAATTGATATTTATTATTGTCTATCATTAACTATTTTCTATTGTGATCATGTTTGCTCATTGTTTTTTTATCTCTTGTCCATTCGGCCCCCGTATCCATGATGTGTGATCGGGGTGTAGGCCTTGTCAGGAGGCATGCTTGGTCTACCTCCTTTAGCCTCACCTCGAGGGCATATTGTATATAATATGGCCAAATAAACCTACTACCTACCTACTACCTAAAAATCGAGAAACGCCCCATGGAAAAGTGGCATTCTAATCACTTAGAACTGCTCATCGCTACAAAAATGAAACAAGTGAAAGGAGTAAACCGCTGGAGAGGAAAGAGGAAGCCACGAAGCTGGTGGAATATGGAAATTAAGGAGGCCATCGAACAACGACGGGTGGCTTCAAGGGAACACAGAGAAGCAAAGAAGGCGCAGTTATCGGAAGAGGAAATAGGCGAAAAATGGGAATCTTATCGACAAAAGAAACAGCAAGTTCAGGTCCTAGTCCAGGATAAAATGAAGCAGTCCTCTAATAAATGGCTGGCTGAAGTTCGCGAGGCAAATAAAGGGGGGGCCAAGAAAATTCTGGAACCATATAAGCTGGTTGGAAAAAACAAATAAAAGAACGCAGGAACAGATTATAGATGCTGAGGGAAAATGTTTAGAGGGAGACGATGCTGTGAACTACATTACGTCATTTATAGCTGCGTCTTTTAGCAACGACAATGGGGTAATCTCCCCAAGTGAGGCGGCAACACAGGACAGCACAATAGAGAAAAGCTTAGAACTGACTAGTCTTAACTGGGAAAAGGCGGAAGCGCATATTCCTAAAACCACATCCGCAGGGATAGACGAAATTCCAATTAAGCTGATTAATGAATTTGGCCCAAGAAGCAAGGAAGCGCTGATAAAAGCATTGGAGACAGTCATAACAAATCCGCAAATTCTCCACAGCTGGAGACAGAGTAAAATGAATTTGATTTATAAAGGGAAAGGAGATAAGATGAACATCAAATCCTACCGTCCGATTACGATAACGTCTGTTATGTACAGGCTGGCAATGCAGGCGGTGAAATTAAAAATGCAGGCATGGGTAGAAGGTAATCGGATTCTCGGAGAACTCCAGAATGTGTTCAGAAGGGGTAGGCGTTTAGATGATAGCCTGTTGGTGCTTACCCAATGCATAGAAATAGCTAAGGCGGAAAACAGACCTCTGTTTTTAGCCTTTCTGGACATAAGCGGTGCATACGATAACGTGAACAAGGAACTCCTGTGGAGCATATTGAAAGATTTAGGTATCGGTCATGAGGTAATTGATTTTCCACAGGAAATCTACCGAGATAATGAAGTTGAAATTGCATGGGAAGGGAAAAAAGCACCACAACTGTGGGGTGCACAAAGGATTAAGGCAAGGTTGTCCTCTATCACCGCTGCTGTTCATGCTTTACGTGATAAATATAAAAAGAAGGCTAGAAGAAAGTAATCTAGGTTATAATCTGTCGTACAGATTAGGCGGAAATGTAGTTGAGCAGCGACTCCCGGGTTTAATGTATGCGGACGATATTGTACTGTTAGCAGATAGCCAGGAAGATTTAAGGCTTTGGTTAATTGCTGTGGAGACGAAGGGTGGTGATTGCAGTGATTTCGGGTGGTGGTGAAGACCGTACAGGGCTGACGGGCTGGAAACCAAGGTTTGCAAGCTCTTGGCGGACGACAGCTTGTACCAGAGAGATGGTAGGCAAGCGGTTGTCGCCATCATGTAGATGCAGGGCGGCAGGGGACATAGCTTCGAGCTCGCGTCGGATGATGCGGGTCACATTTTCTGGGGGTGCTGGAGTTTCCCGGTGTCTCAGGTCTTCACATGAAGAAGTCGCAGCCGTGTTGGGGAGGCGTGTGTACGGCTGGCTAATACGCCTGCTTTTGGCTTCCTCGAAGCGTCGACATTCCTTAATAATTCCGCCGATTGTAGTGCAGTTCTTGTATACAAGCAAGTTGAAGGCATCGTCGGCGATTCCCTTCAACACGTGGCTGACTTTGTCAGACTCGGGCATGGTGGCGTCAACTTTGTGACAGAGGGCCAGCACATCTTGAATGTACGACACATAGGACTCCGTAGATGTTTGAGCTCGGGAGGCGAGGTCCTTCTTAGCGGCAAGCGTTCGGCCGAGCGGCCGTCCAAACAATTCGCGGAGTTTCTCTTTGCACACGTCCCAGCTGGTCAAATGTTCTTCGTGCGTCTCATACCAGACCCGGGCGGTGTCTTTTAGATAGAATATTACATTTGCGAGCATGAGGGTCGGATCCCAGCGGTTGTAGGTACTCACTCGCTCGTACATGCTGATCCAGTCGTCGACGTCAGTGTTGTCGGTACCAGAAAATGTCCCAGGGTCACGAGGGGGAGAAAGAACGAGTGATGTCTTGGCCGGGGCTGAGGTTTGCTGGGCGGCGCGCGTCTTGGGTCATGATGAGTGAAGGCAACTGGCGGCCGCTGCGGAGCTCCGTCGTCGGTAGACGTAGGGGAAATCCGCACCTCCACCAAATATGTTGCGGGAAAGAATATATTTACAGATATTTACAAATAGACAAGAACAGCTGCGAGCGGCACCGAGAACACAGTCTGAACTTCGTTGTTGTCTTCTACTCTTCCCACTTGTGCCATCGCGGTTTGTCGTCGTCGTCTACCCGCTTCAATATTAAGAACGCCTGAGGAAATTGGACGATAACAGGTGGGCAGCTAAGGTATTTAAATATTTATACAGAAAGAGCGTTGACTCACATTGGCGGAAAAGAACTAGAAAACTAACCAGTAAGTATGCAAGTCATGAGGACCGAAAAAGAAAGAGCATTAAACGACAGGTTATAAACATGGAAATTAAAAACTGGATGAATTCAATGGAAAAGAAACATAGTGTAGAACTATATCGATACTGGAAAAGGCTGATCAGGGAAGAATTTTTCTAGGATGACTCAAGAGGCAGTTCCCTACTTTTTGAAGCTAGGTCAGGGTGTCTTAGAACGCGCAGCTACAAAAAGAAATTTAACGAAGATGACACATGTGCCGTGTGTGGTAGATCTGTGGAAACAATTGAACACCTCATAATCAAATGTGATGGTATCCATCGGGATGTCGATGCAGGCGCAGTCCCTCTTCCTGAGGCCCTAGGGTTTAAAGATAACAATGGTCATGTAAATAAATCTGCAGTGGAAGTTAGCAAAAAGCGATTGGAGGATTGGTGGCTGAAAAGCAGAGATGTGGCATAAAGTTAGAATTTTAGGAAACTGTAGGTAAAGATGATGGCGATTCTTAATGAGAATTGCCAACACAGTAAGCAAGAAAATAATAAAGAAAGAAAAACTGAGCATGGTGGCAATTGCCACCACCCCGTTTCAAAGGAGGCGCTCCTATCCATCCATCCATCCACCAGCGCCACGGATGGCGTGTTTTGCCGCTCGCGCGCGGGGTAAGACTGGCCCTCTTCTCCTTGGTACCGGGAAAGTACGTGGACGCTTCGCGTTCCGCTCCGCTCTTCGCCGGCGGCGACCTCGTGTGGAAACATGTTCCCCTCAGCTCGTCCCGTCTGGCCTCAGAGTTCTTCCCCTGCCCTGGCGTGGGCGAACATTCGCTCGTAACCGTGCTGGTGAGTCGGACATCCTCGATTCCTCAGTGTATTTTGTTGCTAGCTGGCGTTATTGTTGTTATAGCAATAAATGCCTTGTTTTTGTCAGCCAGTGTGTCGTTCCTTTGTTCCCGCAGAGCAAGGCCCGCCGTGGTCGGCGATCGCTCGGTAGCGTACGCAACCACGGGGTGGGGTCCGCGCGATTTTGAACTCTGTCAGCCGCGCTTAAACGGGGAGAACGGATTTATCTCCCCCATTTCAACCCCACATCTGGCAGCCCAACGTGGGGCCTGCTCTTGGAACATTGGACGACTGTATGTTCGGTTCAAGGAACGCTCTTTGTCCGGATTTGACAAGTGGTAGGCCTAGTGTGAATTTTGATCGCTATGACCTGCGGCATGTTTTCTTGAGTGCGAGGTGTATTGCGCTGCAGCACGTTTGAACTTTTCGACATGCCCAGCATGTTTTTTTGTCAAGTTTTTCTTCCTGGAGTTTCTTCAAGAACCACTTGGTCCGCATCGAGGCAGCGCGAGGCCTAGCGCCCGCGGAGTTGCCGAGCCCGAAGCGAGTGAGTACGGAAGCCGCGTGGGTGGTCCGAGTTTTCTGTATATATTTTCTCGCTGCCTCTTTTTCGACTCTGGGAGTCGCGGCTCCGGGAGCCGGGTGGCCTGCGGCCACGGGTGCCGCTACGAACTCGCTGGTATTGCAGCTCGGCACCGGGCGCTCCGACACCGTCCGATACGGTGGGCGCCGGCCGCTCAGAAGCTGCTTCGTGCAGTGAGCGGGGAAGGACCACTCCACAAAGCTGATGTCTCCTCGCGGCTGCGTGCACGAAACCCGTTTCGGGTCTTTCTTTTGTTGGGGGTCGTCGACCGTCACGATGGTAGTGAGACATAAGGCTTTTCAGAGCTGCCTGCACCATGTCAAAAGTGACACGACCACCGGATCCTGGTGTTGAGAGGGGGCGCACTTTGCTGCCCACCGTTTTTGTAACCTCGCATGAACCGAGCATTCTCGTTCAACTCAAGAAAGGGCTTTGTTCACTCGAACTTTGCGTTACACAGCCGCCCGACACGTTTTGCTAGCGAGTTGAGCAATGAGCCACGAGGCGCTTGTGTACGCCGTTTCGCCTCCCGTGACCTACGTTAAAGGCATGCGGAGTGTGTTTCGGAAATTTTGCAGATCAATCGAGCCACTCCGGCTTGCTGTCCTGTGCACATCGTCTCGCTGCCGCCTGCTGCGACGGAGCGGCCTGTATCCTGTTCGCCGCATCCATCCGTGGCAGCCGTGGCGAGACCAGACAGCAGCCACCTCCGGCTGCTGTTACCCTGGCGACTACTGCAGGATCCTGGCCTGTAGTTTCCATCCGGCTCTCCTCTTCGTGGGCCAGCGGACACGTAGTCCGCGGGCCATGCGAGACTTCACAGCGGAGACCTTCACGCCGCCTTCGGAATACCCCGGAAGACTACGTGCACGCTGTCAGCGTGACCTCCTCTGCAAGACCTGCCTCAAGTGCATGTAGACCAGGAGACTGTTCCATAGGATGTAACTTGCAGGCGCGAGGGTCTATTTAAGGTTGGGGGGATGTGGGGACGCCTTCGTCCCCTGCGTTCGCTTTCCCGCAATGCACTAGTTCCCTGTGGTTAGCTTCCCCGCAACGCACTCCCTTTAGTTGGGTTAACTAACAGGGAAGGGCGCTCGCGTCGCAGCGACACCAGCGCCACGGATGGCGTGTTTTGCCGCTCGCGCGCGGAAAAAGGCTGGCCCTCTTCTCCTTGGTACCGGGAAAGGACGCGGACGCTTCGCGGTCCGCTCCGCTCTTCGCCGGCGGCGACCTCGTGTGGAAACATGTTCCCCTCAGCTCGTCCCGTCTGGCCTCGGAGTTTTTCCCCTGCCCTAGCGTGGGCGAACATTCGCTCGTAACCGTGCTGGTGAGTCGGATATCCTCGATTCCTCAGTGTATTTTGTTGCTAGCTGGCGTTATTGTTGTTATATCAATAAATGCCTTGTTTGTGTCAGCCAGTCTGTCGTTCCTTTGTTCCCGCAGAGCAAGGCCCGCCGTGGTCGGCGAGCGCTCGGTAGCATACGCGACCACGGGGTGGAGTCCGCGCGGGTTTGAACTCTGTCAGCCGCACTTAAACGGGGAGAACGGATTTATCTCCCCCATTTCAAGCCCATAAACGTCAGCACGGTAGGTTTATGTTCGTTCTCGAACGAAATTGCTTTCATGGCCACACCAGCTGTGAAAGAACGGAATAAGAAATTTTCCGCCGTTTCTTTTTTTTTTGAAAAGAAACTGCCTTTTCAATTTTGCATGTAGAGTTATTCAGCAACATGAGACGTGTACATTTTTGCAGCTCAATTCAATTTTGCACGTCCACCACAATATTCTGAGAGCGCGTCCGAAGCAAAATTAAGTCGAAAGAATATACTTAAAAGTCTCCTAATGTTTCCGTACAATGTTTCCAATGCGTGTTCATGCGCGCGTTATTTACGGGAACGCTTCGCGCGCACGTTGCCACAGCGTGCGCCTGTGGTTCGGCATCGCTCACACTGAACACCGATTTCCCGTACAAAGTTTTACGTCAGTAAAAACTAAGTTCTCACAAAACTGAAGTGAAAGCATGGCATGAGAACGCTTAGCCTTGCAGTGCATAAAGTAGCTGCTACGCCGGCAAGTCAGCGGATTATATTCCAGCAGATGATGTATGCGGGGCTCGTATCTTTCCAGGGTTTTCAGTGGATAATGCCATGGCCGTGGAGGAATTTTCTTTTTCGCACACCGAAAACTTTCGTCCCGAGTGTACACGATTACTCTGCCAGGATGCCACTTGAAACGAACTATGCCATACGCCTCATATTCGACAAGTGAAAACATCGATCGAGTGCGCCGCTTCGTTTCTCTGTGCACATAGAACGTTCGTTATTTTGAGCATATATTGAAATGACAGACTTACTTCCAGGTACATGTCGTAATCGATGTGATCCCGACTTGTGAAACTCATTTCTTGCTCAGTTGTGCTTCGTCGTTGACAGTCAACTGCTCCACAGAGTACAGGTGATCGACTGGCTTTTAACCTTTCATCAAGTTCGCTTTCAAAAGTAGCTGTCAAGCTGGCAAGTCTCTTCGTAGCCGCACAGCTGACGATACATCGCGACGCGCCGCAGATGCGACGCTATAGCTCTACACGTGCACGGAAGAAAGAGAGAATTCGGCACAAAGAAGGCGCGCAGTGGGTACTCCAAGTTGCTACTTTAAGGCCTTTAATGGCTCATACCTTGAGGTTTTGCATGGGAGGAGTAAGCTCCTGCTCTAAAAGCGCTAGCTGCGCCACGGCCAATCGACCTTCCGTAGGAGCGGCCTGCCGAGTCACATAGCTGACAATAGGGACTGTGTGACACCGCAGTTTCAGATGCGGCCGCCAGGGGCGCCACGAATCGGAGACGCTATAGCTCTACACGTGCACGGAAGAAAGAGAGAATCCGTAGGCAAAGGTGATGGAGAATCTTAATGAGAATTGCCAACACAGCAAACAAAAAAAAAACAATAAATAAAGAAAAGCTGAGCATGGTGGCAATTGCCACCACCCCGTTTCAAAGGGGGCGCTCCTATCCATCCATCCTATCCAGGTTAGAATAGTAGGAAACCGTAGGCAAAGGTGATGGAGAATCTTAATAAGAATTGCCAACACAGTAAACAAAAAAAATAATAAATAAAGAAAAGCTGAGCATGGTGGCAATTGCCACCACCCCGTTTCAAAGGGGGCGCTCCTATCCATCCATCCATCCAAAAATGGGAATCTTATCGACAAAAGAAACAGCACGTTCAGGTCCTCGTCCAGGCTAAAAATAAAGCAGTCCTCTGATCAGTGGCGGGCTGAAGTTCGCAATGCAAATGAAGGAGGTCCACGAAAATTCTGGAACCATATAAGCTGTGAAAGACATGAGAGCGCAAAACGGGGACACGGACGAGGAAGGGAATAGGACGAGCGCTGCTAAGAAGTACTTGAAGCTGGGCTTGTTGGTGCATATTCGTGAAAGAAATGAGAGCGCAAAACGGGGACACGGACGACGAGCGCTGCTCTCATTCGTTTTGCGCTCTCATGTCTTTCACGAATATGCACCAACAAGCCCAGCTTCAAGTACTTCTTAGCCATATAAGCTGGTTGGGTAAAACAAATCAAAGAAAACAGGAACAGATTAAAGATGTTCAGGAAAAATGTTTAGAGGGAGACGATGCTGTGAACTACATTTCGTCAGTTATAGCTGCGTCATTTAGCAACGACAACAGGGTAATCTCCCCAAGTGAGAGAGCATTATAGAACAGCACAATAGAGAACAGCTTAGATCTGATTTGTCTTAGCTGAAAAAAGGCGGAAGCAAATATTCCTAGAAACACATCCGCAGGGATAGACGCAATTCCAGGTAAACTAATTAATGAACTTGGCCCAAGAAGCAAGGAGACCCTGATAAAAGCATTGGAGACAGTCATAACAAATAAGCAAATTCCGCACAGCTGGAGACAGAGTAAAATGAATTTGATTTATAAAGGAAAGGAGATAAGATGAACATAAAATAATTCCGTCCGATTTCGATAACATCTGTTATATAGGAGCGTAGGCTGCCAATGCAGGCGGTGAAATTAACAATGTAGTCATTGGTAGAAGGTAATAGGATACTCGGAGAACTTCAGAATTGGTTCAGAAGGGTAGGTGCTTAGATGATAGGCCGTTCGTTCTTATCCATTACATAGAAATAGCTGAGGCCGAAAACAGACCTCTGTTTTTAGCCTTTCTGGACATAAGCGGTGCATACGATAACGTGAACAGGGAACTCCTGTGGGACATATTAAAAGATGGAGGTATCGGTTATGAGGTAACTGATTTTCTACAGGAAATCTACCGAGATAATGAAGTTGAAATTACACTCGAAGGGATAAAAAGTACCACAACTATGGGGATACACAAACGTTTAAGGCAAGGTTGTCCTCTATCACCGCAGCTGTTCATCCTTTATGCGATAAAAATGGAAAGAATTGGCTACAAGAAAGTTATCTAGGTTCTAATCTGTCGTACAGATTAGGCGGAAATGTAGTTGAGCAGCGGCTCCCGGGTTTAATGTATGCGGACGATGTTGTACTGTTAGCACATAGCCAGGAAGATTTGCAAACTCAGGTTAATTGTTGTGGAGACGAAAGAGACGCTCTAGGTTTCAGTTTTAGCGCAACTAAGTAAGGTGTGATGATTTTCAACGATACAACTGATCAGGTGCTAACAATACAAGGCCACGAAATGCCCAGAGTGGCCGAATACAAATACCTCGGGATATGGCTAAACGAAGGGCAGATATACACGGAAAAGCATGACCAGGCTCTTAGGGCAAAATGACGGTTTGGTTTGGTTTATGGGGTTTAACGTCCCAAAGCGACTAAGGCTATGAGAGACGCCGTAGTGGAGGGCTCCGGAAATTCGACCACCTGGGGTTCTATAACGTGCACTGACATTGCACAGTACACGGGCCTCTGGAATTTCTCCTCCAAAGAAATTCAACCGCCGCGGCCGGGATCGAACCCGCGTCTTTCGGGTCAGCAGCCGAGCACCATAACCGCTGAGCCACCGCGGCAAAAGGACGAAGAGACGCCGGGATAATGAAACACAGGGCGTTATGGGGTTACAACAAATATGAAGTACTGAGAGGTATTTGGAAATGAATAATGGTGCCGGGGTTACTTTCGGGAATGCGGTTCTATGCTTAAGGGCAGAAGTTCAGCCGAGATTAGACTTAAATCAGACAGGTGTTGGAAAACTAGCACTAGGTGCCCACGGCAAAACCAGAAACAAGGCAATACAGGGGGATATGGGCTGGGCATCGTTCGAAGCACGGGAACCTAAGAGTAAAATACTATATGAAGAACGCCTGAGGAAATTGGACGATAACAGGCGGGCAGCTAAGCTATTTAAATACTTATAAAGAAAGAGCGTTGACTCACAGTGGCGGAAAAAGAACTAGAAAACTAACCAGTAAGTATGAGGGACACGAGGACGAAGAAAGAGAATTCAACGACAGGTTAAAAACGCAGAAGTTAGAAATTGGATCAATTCGATTGAAGAGAAGCATAGTGTAGAACGATATCGACACTGAAAAAGGCAGATCAGGAAAGAATTATTCTATGATAACTTAAGAGGCAGTACCCTACTGTTTTAAGCTATGTCAGGGTGTCTAGAAAAAAAAAATTTAACGGAGATGATGACGCATGTGCTGTGTGAGGTACATCTGTACGAACAATTGAACACTTGATACTCAAATGTGATGGTATCCATCCGGATGTCCATGCAGGCCCAGTCATTCTTCCTGAGGCCCTAGTGTTTAGAGATAACGATGGTCATGTAAATAAATCCGCGGTAAAAGTTAGCAAAAAGCGATTGGAAGATTGGTGCTTCAAAAGCATGGAGGTGACATAATGTTAGAAGTGTAAGAAACCGCAGTGAAAGAAAATGGCGAATTTTAATGAAAATTTGCAACACAGACAAACAAACAAAAAATGGCCTGGCTTAGCTTATGGTTAAGCCTAGGATGCGAGGCATAGTTTTGCGGTCTGGCGAGCCGCCCTCTCCCTGGCCGACATCTCGCTGCTCAACTGACTCAACGAGTGCGTCGCCTTTTGCGTGACGTCAGTATCTCCTAGCGGTAGGAGCGGGAGTTAGGCCGCCGGCGGAGACTGCGCGTCCGCAAGCGAGCGCACGAGGCCCCAGCTTTCACAGCTGTTGTGACGTCGTATCACGTGGTGCGCCGATGAAGGTCAAGTGGTAGCTACGCGGCCGTGCGCGGCGCAGCAAGGAAGAGCTCGGTTGTGCGAGTAGTATGCTTCGCATAAAAAACCTCTGCCTTTCCCGTAACCGAGAGTAGAGTAAGCATGAAATGTTTACGGGCATAACACGAAGCGTACGCGGACACGACGAGACGCAGGCCTGACAAGAATGTACATGCAGCGCGTTCGAAACTGTCTAAAGCACAGGCGAAAGCGTTTTCCGCACCACTTTGCCTATGTGACACTGGTGACGTCACCACTGGATTACGTCACGCTTAATTGATGACGAAGTAATGACAATTACTAATCATTGACTAATTACTGATTAATAACTAAATACTAATTAACTACTAATTAATGACGCTTAAGCTTCGCCTTTAGGAGTGGAACGCGCGAGCGTGTTCTGCCAGGCAGTCCACGGAACGCCACCACCCGTTCGGCGCGATGCCTTGCCCTTTGAACGCGACGCTTTTTGAGGAAAGGAAATTAAGCAGTAATTCTCTGTCATCTCGGTGGACACCCGAACCGCACCGTACAGGAAGGGAGAAACGCCACCACCCGTTCGGCGCGATGCCTTGCCCTTTGAACGCGAGGCTTTTGGGGAAAGAAAATGGCGCAGTAATCTCTGTCATCTCGGTGGACACCCGAACCGCACCGTACAGGAAGGGAGGAACGCCACCACCCGTTCGACGCGAAGCTACTGGCGCTTGTATGCCGGTCCTGTAGGAGGGCTTAGAGAGTGTCGTTAAATCTCGTACGGTGCCCGGATGCTCTCGTTTCAGTGTCCGGATGAGTGGAATTCAGTGCCCGGATGTCGGCTCTCGGTCTCAGCGTGACGTCACCACACTGCCGACAACGGGAGCTATATATATAAAAAAAGAAGCCGAGCATGGGTCATTTGCCATCCCCCCGTTTCAAAGAGGACGCTCCTATCTCCCTCTCCCATCTACCCATCCATCCTTGATTGGAAGCTGCGAAACTAGTTTAGTTCTAGCAACACTGTGAGGTGCATTCTTCGGCACGCTTTTAATTGCGGAACAGTCTGTATAACCACACTGTAGCTGTGCTTCCCTACCATGGCTGTTGTTTCCATTCCAGATTGCCAGTTTTCTTTGCGTTGATTATTAGGCCTACCGTTCTAGTTTGAACGATATATTAAGCATGAAATGCTTTTAGCTCCCGTTGTCGGCAGTAAGGTGACGTCACGTCGAGACCGAGAGCCAACATCCGGGCACTGAATTCCACTCATCCGGGCACTGAAACGAGAACATCCGGGCACCGTACGAGATTTAACGAGATTTAACGAAACACTCTAAGCCCTCCTACAGGACCGGCATACAAGCGCCGGTAGCTTCGCGCCGAACGGGTGGTGGCGTTCCTCCCTTCCTGTACGGTGCGGTTCTGGTGTCCACCGAGATGATAGAGAATTACTGCGCCATTTCGTTTCCTCAAAAAGCGTTGTGTTCAAAGGGCAAGGCATCGCGCCGAACAGGTTGTGGCGTTCCTCCCTTCCTTTACGGTGCGGTTCGGGTGTCCACCGAGATGACAGAGAATTACTGTGCCATTTCCTTTCCTCAAAAAGCGTCGCGTTCGATGGGCATCGCGCCGAATGGGTGGTGGCGTTCCGTGGACTGCCGGGCAGCGCTACAACACGCTGCCGCATTCCACTCCTACAGGCGAAGCTTAAGCGTGATTAATTGGCAGTTAATTACTATTTTGTCATTAATCAGAAATTAGTCACCAATTAGTAATTTGTCATTACTTCGTCATCAATTGTGTGACGTAATCCAGTGGTGACGTCACCAGTGTCACAGGCAAAGTGGTGCGGAAAACGCTTTCGCCTCTACGCACTTTAGACAGTTTCGAACGCGCTGCATATACATTCTTGTCAGGCCTGCGTCTCGTCATGTCCGCGTACGCTTCTGCATCATTCTGCATTTCATGCTTACCCTACTCTCGGTTACGGGGGAGGCACAGATTTTTCTTCCACTTCTTTCGCAAGCAAAAAGGCTGCAGTACGGTTTTTCGTTGCAAGCTTTCTCGCTTGTCCATAAATCCGCCACTGAGCTGGCGGATGTCAGGGTGAAAATTGTGAAGCGTGTGTGCGCAGCGCCGGGTCTGCGATATTCCTTTACAAAATGGCCGCAGGGCTGTGCAAAGTCTGTCGTCTGCTTACCGTTCTTCGCCTGAGGACAAGAGGTTTTGGCATTAAAAGTAAAATTCTTTTCATATTGATATTGTTTTTGTTACTATTCTTTTCCTAGGCGCTTGCGCGTCAAAACGCGCAAACGTACGGCTACAGTACGTACGGTACCAATTGTGAATGGACGCATCGCAAACGGCACCAGGTGTCAAGATGGCTGCGCCCACATCGTTGTTCTGTTTCCTGGGAGGATGTTTACAGTTTTTCAGCCAGCACAATTTTCAGCGTTCATGCGCGGTGTCCTATCGCTGAATCAGTGAGAAGTGCGCGGGTTACGCCCAAATCGTGTTCTTCATGGAGTCGAAGGGCCGCTACTGAGTGCCGTTTTTGTGTACTCTGCGTGCTTCCGGCTGCGAGCCACCGTGGTTTTTTGATTCCGTGTGGGTCGCGGAGCGTCGCCGCCTGCTGACTGAATTCAAGAGACATCGAGTTCACGGAGCGTCGCTGCTGTCCTCCTGTTTTGTATTGTTCTTCGCCGCAACGGCAGCCGACCAGTGTGGCCGGAGAACCCCCTCGCACGAGTTTCTATCGCCGTATATTGTGATCTCGTCACCTGCTTGCGATGTCGTGCCATGAAAATTGGGCAATTTCCTCACTGGCGTCCCAGAACCCTCCTCGCAGCGCCGCCTCTCCTCCTCCGCTCTTTTCTCCCTTCTCCTCTTTTTTTCTTTCACGGCTGTTGCGCTCTTCGGTCTATTCCTCCGGCAAGTCTGCCTCCGCGCACCGCCGCCGCGAATCTGCGCGTCTTCTGGACCTGGTCAGCGCGCCTCTCAATGTAGGTGGTGGTGGAAACGGTTATTGCCAATGATGTAAATCGTAGGGGGCGCCTGGTTTGCCGCAAAAGTTTACATGATTACGAGCATTGGTCTGGGTATCGGACATGCAGCAGTATTGGGTATTGAGCAGTCCGGGTTTGTAGTTGTCGCCAATGTGCAGCCTGCGCTATGGTGAGGGACGGAGCGGGGGGTGCGTTTTCCCTTCTTTTGTCTCGGTAATACGAGAGAATATCACGGAAGGAGACCAGGTAGTGCATTCCCTGCTCACGACAGTATGAGGCATTAAAGGCTTTCGCCTTAATAAAGCGATTCTGCTCGTATTGTCTTTCACAGCTGTTCTGCTCCTGGCGAGCTTCTAGGGCGGCCGGCTCGCGATTTTCGCGTTGCCCTTCGAGCCATTTGTGTGGCCGGCACGTTCCTCGCGCAAAGAAGGCGACTGCGCACGTACTTAAAATGGCGTTAAAGGGCGATTCACACGATTGTCCGTTCGCCCGCGGCCCGCGCACTACCTGGTCTCCTTCCGTGATATTCTCTCGTATTACCGAGACAAAAGAAGGGAATACGCACCTCCCGCTCCGTCCCTCACCATAGCGCAGGCTGCACATTGGCGACAACTACAAACCCGGACTGCTCAATACCAAATACTGCTGCATGCCCGATACCCAGACCAATGCTCGTAATCATGCGAACTTTTGCGGCAAACCAGGCGCCCCCTACGATTTACATCATTGGCAATAAACGTTTCCACCACCACCTACGTGTTCATGCGTCAGCACATTGAGAGGCGCGCTGACCAGGCCGCGGTTCAGAAGACGCGCAGATTCGCGGCGGCGGTGCGCGGAGGCAGACTCGCCGGAGGAATAGAGCGAAGAGCGCAACAGCCGTGAAAGAAAAAAAGAGGAGAAGGGAGAAAAGAGCGGAGGAGGAGAGGCGGCGCTGCGAGGAGGGTTCTGGGACGCCAGTGAGGAAATTGCCAAATTGTGTGGCGGCTGCTGTTCTTGCCAAGGTTGGTGAGCTTGCATGTGATCTTACACTGCCGGACCGTGGCTGTGAGTGCCGCCTCTTGGTGTGCGTACAAATCGTGCTGCGTGAGATATACAGCGGTGAGCTGTCCAGGATCGTGACGTTTGTAGGTTGAATTGTGTTTGTCTGCATGAACGTTCCCTTAATGCAACGTGCCGAATGGAGGTTTGCTTACTTCCTGCAACTGCATGAAGCACAGCCCAGCTAGCGGAGGAATCAACCTTGAATAGAACACGCAGCGATTTTACGACATCTGTCAGCGCACATCAAGGATCATCCGCGCTGTGCAGAAACCACATGTAGGCAGCGCGGCTGGGTCACGCCGGACGCATCTGTATACGGAGCACCGTGCGTCAGCCATAATACAGAATGTTGTCTCGTTTTCGTCGTGACCCCAGCCGCCATCGCCGCAGTGGGGAGTCAATAGTGTTACGTTGTGGTGACTGCTGTCCGACGAACAGGGAAACAGTGAGAATGGCTCAACTCTTTATTTGGGCTGACTTGCGCCTGCAAAGAACTGAACCACTTGGCGGCGGCGTAGCTACAAGCGTGTTCGGTGGTCGTCGAACAGAATGCCGGCCGCTCTCGGCCATGCTCCTTTTTAAAGCTGATAGCGAACTTTCGATGATAAAGCTTGGAAAGTTACTAGAACACCCTGGAACAATGAAGAAACGGCTCCGCCTGGATGCGAGCAGTCGCGATTAATCTAGGCGCGTCTTGCATCACAAACAAAGGGATAAAGCGGCGTGCTGGCAGCTTTGAAGCATGAACAAACAAACACTACAAAGATTCGCGGCAATAGCTGTCGAACAATTGCAGTGCTCTCTATGCCATACAGGTGATTTTTGAAAAGAGATGGAATGGGGGTGCTGCCTTATTGGACATTGGGCAGTGGCCGTACAGGAAAAAGAGTTGGAAGATTAAGCTGCCCCTACGCTCACTCCAGAGCTCAAAAAACCGTTTGCTCTGAATGTCGTGAAAACGTCTGAGCACCAACTTTCCTTGGCAATGCAGGTAAAGAGCAGAGTGGGTGAGGGAACAAACGCGGACTGACATCCTAGTTGAAATCAAGAGGATGAAGTGGGCTTGGGCAGGGCATGTAATGTGAAGGCAAGAGAAGCGCTGGTCCTTACGGGTACCCGAGTAGATTCCAAGAGAAAGCATACGTAGCAGGGGGCGGCAGAAAGCTAGATGGGCGGATGAGATTAAGAAATTTGCGGGAACATGGTGGCCGTGGCTGGCGAAGGACAGGGTTAATTGGAGAGACACGGGAGAGGCCTTTGCACTGCAGTGGTCATATTGAGGCTGCTGCTGATGAAAATGCACGCAAAGGGGCTTGGAAGAAGCTGCACGGGCAAGCTTGAAATACCCACCTCCCCAGGTTAGACATGCCAGTAATGGTAAACATACAAAGGTTCCTTGCGGGCAGAGACTTATCAACAATGCATATTATTTGCAGAGTAGAACTGTAAAAAATTTTTCACTGCACACAGAAACAAAAAGTGCATTGAAATAAATAGGAAATTATACACAGGGAAATTATAGGAACAGTTACTTAAAAAAGGCTCCGGATAGCCATCTGTCTAAAAACAAGCTTGTTTATTCGCACAAAACCACACACTAGGTGCAGACATAAAATTATTTACAGGACATGATTCTTCTAAGTTGTTTTAATGATAATCATGATGCATCAGCATTTTGTGCTTCAAGTTCATTCAAGATATACTTTGTAACCCGAAGTTTTTTCTGCACTTAGGAGCATTCCAGAGTTCAGGTATCGCCTTCGCTAGATTGCTGCATTGTGTGTGAAATTAGCAAGTACTTAGGTTGTTGATTTTTTACGACTTCTTTTGCATACTTCTCCGTTTCACATCATATAACTGAATGCATTAACTGAATACTATAACTTAATACATAGTTCCTGTATACTGAAATAATTATTACTTGAAGTTGCTCTGTTGCACAGATTCACTTACAAACTCACTCTCCCAGTTCACTCGGTATTACTTAGTCAGTCATCTCTGTTTTTTCTTGAGTTTTCTGTTTCCAGCTCACACACGCTGAAAACACACACATGGACATGCAGGTCGCTTTAAAAAAGGGACCCTGAAATGATTTCAATGGGCATATCCTGATGCAGCAGGTCTGTAGAGGTGGTCTTTGTAGGTATTTGATTAAAATTTGAGAGCTCTGCGTGGACCCAATAATTTAGTGTAATGTGGAAACTCGCACAGTTAGCGTGGACGGGCACAGTCCTTGTCCCAGCGGTGCCGCTCAGCAGGCCAGCGTTCGCAAGCGCAAAACCCGAACTTTGTCGGCTTCGCCTATCTTCTTCCTCGCCTTCGTCGGCGCTTGCTGCTGGGGCATCGAACTCCAACTCTCTTCCTTACAATACCCCCGGGGTGAAGAGGCGCCATCCTGGCGGCCTAAGGGCACGAGACGATGGCTGGGTCGTAGTAGGGCTTCAGGCGGTCTAAGTGCACAATTTCACGACCGCGGCGGCGATGGTCAGACGAAGGCGTGATGGGCTCGACCAGATAATTAACTGGGGAGACCTGCTGAATAACGCGATAGGGGCCCTGGTATTTGCTCAGCAGTTTTGTAGACTGGCCGGGGCTGGAGGAGGGCACCCACAGCCAAACGAAGGATTCAGGCAGATATGACGGCGGCAGACCGGAAGAAGCGGCGCGGGCGCTTTGCTGACGGTGCTGATCGTGAGAAGTAAAGGAACGGGCGAGTTGACGGCATTCTTCGGCATGCGCAGCGGCTTGAGAGACGGTTGTAAAGTCGGACGAATCGGGGCGGTAAGGGAGTATGGTGTCCATGATGGAGGAAGGCTCGCGTCCGTAGAGAAGAAAATACGGGGAAGAACCAGTAGTGGCTTGCATTGCAGAGTTGTAAGCATATGTAACGAAAGGTAGAACGCGGTCCCAGTCGGAGTGATCGGTAGAAACGTACTTGGCCATCATGTCGCCGAGGGTCCGGTTAAAGCGTTCGGTCATGCCGTTCGTCTGTGGATGGTACGAAGACGTCGTGCAATGAACGATATGACACTCGCGAAGAAGGGCTTCCACTACGCCGGACAAGAAGACGCGACCCCGATCGCTGAGCAATTCCTGAGGCGCACCGTGACGAAGAATGATATTCTGTAGTATGAAACCGGCTACGTCAGAGGCCGTCGCAGCTGGCAACGGGGCAGTTTCCGCATAGCGCGTGAGATGATCAATGGCGACGATGATCCAGCGGTTCCCGGCGGCAGTGCTGGGAAGAGGGCCATAAAGGTCGATTCCAACACGGTCGAATGGTCGGGCCGGACACGGTAACGGTTGCAGAGGAGCAGGTGAGTGCGGTGGTGGGTTTTTGCGGCGCTGACATTCCAGACAAGAGCGTATGTACTGGCGGACAAAACGGTACATACCCCGCCAATAATACCGAAGACGCAGGCGGGTAAAAGTTTTCAGCACACCGGCATGAGCACATTGCGGGTCGTCGTGATAACTGGCACAAATGGCGGAGCGAAGATGCCTGGGGATCACGAGCAGCCATTTGCGACCGTCGGGGAGGTGATTCCGACGGTACAGCAGCTGGTCACGCACGACAAAGTGATGAGCTTGACGACGGAGCGCTCGAGAAGGGAGACGGGCTGATCGGTTGTCTAAGAAATCCAGAAGAGAAGTAATCCAAGGATCCTTGCGCTGCTCAGAAGCCATATCAATAGTGTCAAGAGAAGGTGTGAGGCCGGAAATAGATGGCGGGTCAGGCTCAGAGGTCACAGGGGAGCGCGAGAGAGCGTCGGCGTCGGAGTGTTTACGACCGGAACGATAAATGACCCGAATGTCGTAATCTTGTAAACGCAGAGCCCAACGAGCGAGGCGGCCAGATGGATCCTTGAGTGACGACAGCCAGCAAAGGGCATGGTGATCTGTAATGACATCGAACGGGCGCCCATATAAGTAAGGACGAAATTTTGCGATCGCCCAAATAATCGCCAAACATTCTTTTTCTGTGACAGAATAGTTAGTCTCCGCTTTTGTGAGCGCACGGCTGGCGTAGGCAACGACGTACTCATTGAAACCAGGTTTTCGCTGAGCTAGAACGGCACCGAGACCAATGCCACTGGCGTCCGTGTGGAGTTCTGTAGGCGCGGAAGGGTCGAAATGGCGCAAGATCGGAGGAGAGGTGAGAAGCTGGCGCAGCGTTGCAAAAGCTTCGTCGCATGCAGGGGACCAAGCCGACAAGTCTTGGCTACCAGCGAGAAGTTGCGTCAGCGGGGCGGTAACGGCAGCAAAATTCTTGACGAACCGGCGAAAGTAAGAACAAAGGCCAAGAAAGCTTCTGAGTTCTTTCAGGGATGTGGGCTTCGGGAAATCAGCAACTGCGCGGAGCTTGGCAGGGTCCAGGAGTACACCATCCTTGGACACGACGTGGCCTAGGATAGTCAGCTGTCGAGCGCCGAAGCGACACTTTTTCAAGTTCAGCTGCAGGCCAGCGTCACTGAGGCAGCGAAGAACACTCTCCAGGCGAAGAAGGTGAGACGGAAAATTCTGGGAGAAGATGACAACATCGTCCAAGTAGCAGAGGCATGTCTGCCATTTAAGCCCATGGAGGATGTTGTCCATCATACGCTCAAAAGTGGCAGGCGCGTTGCACAGACCGAAGGGCATCACATTAAATTCATACAGCCCATCAGGCGTGATGAAAGCTGTTTTCGGGCGATCGACGTCGGCCATCGGCACCTGCCAGTACCCAGAGCGCAGATCCAACGAAGAAAAGTACTCCGCTCCCTGCAGGCAATCCAGCGCGTCATCTATACGAGGGAGGCAGGGGGTAGACGTCCTTCCGAGTAATTTTGTTTAGCCGGCGGTAGTCTACGCAGAATCGAATGGAGCCGTCTTTTTTCTTGACGAGCACGACTGGAGAAGCCCACGGACTGTGAGAGGGCTGGATCACGCCGCGGTTCAGCATGTCGGTCACCTGTTCATCAATGATGCGGCGCTCGGCGGAGGAGACGCGATAGGGGCGTTGGCGCAAGGGTCCATGGGTGCCAGTGTCGATATGGTGGCGAACCGCGGTTGCACGACCCAACGGTACTTGAGGAGAGTCAAAGGATGCGCGGAAGCGCTGCAGCAAAGCGATCAGCTGGGCGCGTTGGTGACGTGGAAGAGCGGCGTCGACAGAATGGGAAAACATATCCGGGGAGGACGGGGCGGCGACGTCGGCGGGAGGGGTGAGGGCGTTGATGTCATGGGTGTCAGGGTCATCAAGGACAGGAGAAGCGTCGTCGAGATCGATGACATCAACCGTGCCGAGCGATTCTCCCCGATGTAAAGTGGTGGGGAAAGGCAACGGGTTCGCGACGTACAGAGCGCCACAACCACCAGAAAGGGTGAGCACGGCATGAGGGAGCAAAACAGACTTGCGGTGCGCACAAAGAGGAGAGGGTGAATAAAGAACAGTATCGTCAGAGAGGGCAGCACAAGTCAGCGGCACAAGAACAGAAGAGAAAGCTGGCAAGTCGACGTCGTCAGCGACGAGAATAGGCGCGGCGGTAACGGGAGGCGTCCACAAGAGCATCACACAGCGGCGACAAATCAATTTGAGCACGTGCGCAGTCAATGATGGCGCGATGCGCGGACAGAAAGTCCCACCCGAGGATGATGTCATGAGAGGAGCGGGCGAGAACGAAGAACTCAATGGTGTAGGAGAGACCTTGAATGACGAGGCGGGCAGTGCACGCTGCGAGAGGGCGAATGGGGTCAGCGCTGGCGGTCCGAAGCGAAAGGTCAGAAAGCGGCGTCATCACTTTTTTTAATTTGCGGCACAAGTTGCGACTAATGATGGACACGGCAGCACCAGTGTCAATAAGCGCGTCAACAGGAAGGCCTTCAACGATCACTTCAATAACGTTCATACCCCGCACCTCCACCAAGTGTAATGTGGAAACTCGCACAGTTAGCGTGGACGGGCACAGTCCTTGTCCCAGCGGTGCCGCTCAGCAGGCCAGCGTTCGCAAGCGCAAAACCCGAACTTCGTCGGCTTCGCCTATCTTCTTCCTCGCCTTCGTCGGCGCTAGCTGCTGGGGCATCGAACTCCAGCTCTCTTCCTTACATTAGAAATAATTTTTAAAAATCGCTGCTCAGAGCAGCTCGCAACCGATTAGGGCGACACACCTCACCGCACGTCCCCTTCCCCGATGACGTCCGTGGGCAGGAAAACCAGCCTTCCAGGTCGCTCCGTCTGCCCACTGACGTCATCGGGGAAGGGGACGCGCGGTGAGGTGTGTCGCCCTAATCGGTTGCGAGCTGCTCTGAGCAGCGATTTTTAAAAATTATTCCTAAATTATTGGGTCCACGCAGAGCTCTCAAATTTGAATCAAATACCCACAAAGACCACCTCTATAGACCTGTAGAATGTGACCACCGAAATCATTTCAGGGTCTCCTTAAACTTTTTTTGCTGTGCCTGCGTGGGCCGTATCATTGTATTTTGAAACCAAGCCTGGCTGCCAAATGCTCATTCCAGCAATATCTTTGCCTCTCCGGCATTGAACCAAATAGCTCCTGCCACACCTTGGAAAAAATGAGAGTCGATGCCTCACATTGGAAGAAGAGTGCAACAAAGTAGGAGAATGTTTGCTTACACATCAAGAGGCTCTGGCAGTGCGCAGCTGATATAATGAGATGTGTAACATGTAACTGCCTCTCTTTGTCCTACTGCTCGTCCGTTTCTCATAATTCGGGCATAAAACTCCACTGGCGATGCCCAGAACTCTTGTGTTGCCTGTCTTCTCACTTATGTCATTTTATGAAAGTATTTCCTTCTTCCTTATGCAGAGAGCAAGCACCATTTTTGGAGGGACCAGTTGTCTTGAAAATCCGTGACAGGCAAGCTTAGAAGCCTAGTTGCATTTGAAGAAGTATCTCAGCTGTGGCACTATAACATTGAAAGCATTTAGTTCTGTTCAGAGTGTTCCTTAAGGAATAACAAGTACTACAATGATAGTTTTAATTAAAAGAAAGCAATTAATGGGAGCCAGCGACTGTGTCCAGCTGCCTGGGGAGACGAATTTCAGCTGGGTAGCTTTGGCAGCATTGCCATGAAAAGTCATCTAGTGTGCTGGCTAGTTTCTGTTAGTCCCCACCAATTCATTTTTACCTATTTGCGTACAAGTGCCCTCCTGTTGCCGATCTTTTGACGCAAAGCTTGTGAGTGTTGTGTTTGTGGGCACAAAAGCACCCCGCGTTTTCACCGTTTTATCGCACAACAAGCAGCTGTACTTTTTTTCTTTATTTTGCATACAAAAAAAGTAATTAGAATTGTTTGCACCAGAAGGCTAGTGTTGAGTCAAATATGGGCTGTGGTACATGAGCAAGCAGACGCAGAACAGCTATAGAACTTGGACCTCTGCCTCTCAATTCTCATTTCCTTGACCTCTAATGCCTCCAACACAGGTGCCTTTTCACACCTGCAACTATGTTTATAAACTGTAACACATGCAGATGTGTGGTACCCATGCTTTGAGTAGTGCGACACTGTATTTTGGCTGGGAGTGCCAGTCTTTCTGCACAGGCAAAGCAATCTTGAGTGCATTTGTTTTTGTTTTTTTCAAGCTGCTAAGAGCAGCATTAAAGGGAAACTGCATATGTTTTAGAGGTCAACGAGCTTAAAAGGGTTGAATGCATGAAACTTGCAGGTAAAGCATGCGAAGTCTTTTTGGGCTGGCGCTTGAAGTATTGAAGTAATAGCCAATTAAAATCTGGACGCCCTTCAAGCTTCTCCGCAGTGCACAGCGCCAAGTGGGGGGCGCATGATGACGTCATCGAAGGTATCAGTACATTTCTATTGCATAAACGCCCGCTTTGAAGAAAAAAAACCAACGCCACTGAAGAAAGCAAAGTCTGCTGAACGTTGTTTTGCAGCATCCAACAAGGCACGGCAGGGTGTGGCTGATGACAGCAGTAATTTGAAGTCATACCTTCCGTGATGTCATACTGAACTTCCCTGCACTCCTCCAGTGCATTGAGGAGAAGCGTAAAATTCAGTCATCGATTATGTCACTGTTTTAAACGCTAGTGCAAAAAAAATTGGCGTGTTTTAGCTACAGCCTATATAAATTTCAATCGTTGAATATCGTGAAATTCTCAAAAAAGTGGTGCAGTTGCCCTTGAAGGTGGTTTGTTTGCTGCCTAGTGCAGGTACACAGAAATTTGCGTAACTGAAGAAAGGTTGCATAACAACTGCATTCTGAGATTTCTATGTGCATTAATGGCATGTGGTTCAATTCTAGCGTGCATCAATGGACAGTTTTTTTTTTTGCCTCCTTGCAGCATTTGGTGCCTTTCATGCACCAAGATTGTACACCAAATTGTGCTACATCATGGTTTAAACACAGGCGAGACGCCCTTGGACAACTGTCACCGGACCACACACCCCTCTTGACAAAAGCCCAAGGGAGGGCATTGCTGTCGATATACAAGCAGCTTACAGATGACAAGCTGCTGGCTCGTTGCGTCTGAGTCAAGACGCAACATTCTGCATAATCTCTGAACAGGAAAGTTTGGTTGCTGTGTCATTAAACGAGGTTTGCGTCTCGGACCGGTGTGGAAACGGCCACAGCCCGTGCAGTGTTGTGGTTCAACAGGGAACACACAAGCTTTGGACAGGTCCTGGAAGAGCTTGGCATTCTTCCATCCGAGGAACTCCTGGGGCTCAGTGACTCCAGTGACAAGATGCGCATTCAAAAGATGTCTGCATGGCAGACTGCTAAGGCACAGACTCACCTCCACAGCATGGAGAAGAAGGCTCGCTCCATCCTGTCTCCCTTGTCTTATTGTGTCGTCTTTGTGTGCGCAAAAAAGAATTCTGAGAAGGCTCGAATGGAAGACGCTGCTCGCAAGGACCACGAGGGACTAACCTATGGTGCTGTGGGGCATTCTAGTGATGGGGAATGATTCGAAATGACCAGCGCGAAAACAGACAGAGACAAGAGAAGAAACACTGACGACAGGACGGGATGATTGCTGTGCAACCCGTGAGCCTCCGTGCCAAATTTTGTACAATTTCGGTGGCATTTTATTGAGTGCAGAACTTTAAAACTTTGAAATGCATTTTTCTCCTTTTACAGTCTTGAGCAAATTTTCAAGTTTGCACACAGGTTTTTTTCTTCTTCTATTTGTAGTGTCACAATGAAACTTGGCACACATATTCTTTAGAATGTGTAGCTTGCAGATGTATATTCAGAATTTCAGTATCTCTAATATTAGTTTATAGGGGTTTGATACAACAGTAATGAGCCCCCAGAACCAAAGGATAATATAATCGTAATTTTTTTTTACCATACTAGGAACTTTCATGAGCAAATTTTTGCTTGTTATCTGCATTCTTCAGTTAGTAAGCTACAAAAATAAGCTATTGTTCTTCATTCCCAGTGAAAATTTTCTGTGGGAAAGCATGTGCACAAAGGGCCTTTGTTTCATTATTGTTTAAAAGCACAGAGCAAAAGGTATGTGTGCTACAAGTAAACTAATTAGTGTTCTAAAAAATGCAGGAAACAAAGTGTAATCACACAAAATTTTATTGTTCTGGGTGGCTTATTGAAAAATTTTTTTCGAGTAACATCTCCCCTTAACGTTCTCTGAGGCATGCGTGCTCATGCCCCGCTAATATGGACACCTGTGCTTTTTTTTCTAAATCTCTCCGCTCTGCTAGTAGTTCGTTGTAGTAAATTGTGATAGAATCAGCGGTAGTTCGTTTGTGAGAAAAACGCATGGCAATGAAAGTCTGCTTTGTTCATGCATACATAGATGATGAGATTTGACACGGTCCCTGAGCTTGAATTGCCGCGGCAGCCATGGGAAACCTAATAGCAGTTTTTGTTCGAATAAAAAACCAATTTTCCAATTTTTTCATACGAGACCAATCACAGTTAGCAGAAAATGTCTTTCACTTAAAGGAGTATAGACAACAAATTCTTGGTTGCACGTTTTCTTCTGTGTATTGATGTGTGAGATGTTAATGTGCATGGATCAATGTGTAGTATTTGCTTGCAAATGCTAGGTAATGTACACTTCAATTTCTTCACTCACCTGTCTTGGTTTTGGTTTAAACAGCCGAGTGACGTCTGTGACACCAAAGGTAGGGTAGGTCACATGAAGCATGAAGAAAGCTGCAACATAATCACTTCATAACAAAAAAAAGGAAAACATGCAACCAAAATTGGGTGTCTATAATCCTTTAATGGATTTCCTTTTTTCTCACGTTTTTGTTCCGTTGAAAACCGCATTTCGACCCAAGCAGTCCTGTTTTCTTAGTAGTTACAGTGTAACACCATTTTGTTATTACATGCAATATTTCTGTCCTCACAGGTATTTTGTGTCATGACTTGCTGGCATTGAAATCAACTGTCGAGTGCTTTGTGCAGACATTTTGAGAAGCAGGAATGTGTGCATTTAATTGATGCTGTGCATGAGTTGGTTAGAGGAAAAAAAATAGACAGTCACTTGTGTTTTAATAATCTGTTGTCATTGAGGTCCCTCTAACTATTGTGTTGGTGGCATATATTAGTGCTGTTTGTGCTTAACTTTCTTATTTTACTATGAAGATAGACGCAAGTCTCTTGAAGTTGGTTACAAACTTGTTGTCGGGCGTGGTAGAAAAACCAGCTGCAGTTAGACGAGTACAAAAAAAGGTGCAACAGGCCTGTTTCTGCACTGTCTGGTACTTTTTGCAGTCATGCATATGGTATGCATAGTTATGTGTAGTCATGCATATCATGGGAAGAGCTTAGGTATAGGTTAAAGGACAACAGTTTAGAGATCTCCGGTTGGCTAATGACATTTCCTTGCTAAGTAACACAAGGGACAGATTGCTTAATTGAGGTCCTAGACAGGCAAAGCAAAGTGGTTGATGGGTCGAAAAATTAATATGAGGAAATCTAAAAATGGTCAGTGGTCTCTGAAGGGAACAACAGTTTGCGATAGGCAGCGAAGCACTGGAAGTGCTAACAGAATACATCTACTTAATGCAGGTAGTAACCACTGCTTTGGATTACTAAAGTGAAATAACTAGAAGACTGTGAAAGGAGGGTCGTGCACTTTGCGGGTACTCTCGGATCATGAATGGCAGCATGCTAGTATCCCTCAATAAGAAAGTATATAACAGTGATGTCTTACTAGGACTCTCTTACGGAGTGAAAACTTGGAGGCTAACGAAAAACGTTTAAATTAAGTTGAGAACAGCGTATGCAGCGAGCTATGGAAAGGAAAGTTAAAGGTGTAGGGTCAAGATACTGAAGATGACCTCTTTGTTGAAGCCAAGTAGAAAGAGGCATGGGCAGGGCATGTAATGCAAAGGCAAGATAACTGATGGCTCGTTAAGGTAACTGTGTGTATACCAAGAGAGGGCAAGCATAGTAAGGTGTATCAGAGGGTCAGGTGGTTGGATGAGATTAGGCTGAGATGGCCGCAGCTGGCGAAGGACAGGGTTAATTGGAGAGACATGGGAGAGGCCTTTGCCCCGCAGTGGGCGTAGTCAGGCTGATTATAGCGATGATAATTTAGATTTGCACGATAATCCTGTCCAGTTGTTATCTAGATTGTTTGGTAAATGTCATATCAGTGGAGAGGTGTCAGCTGACATTTGATATTAACTCAAGGTGGCCGTTAATAGAGAGGCAGAGGATTGCGCGTGCACGTAGTTAGCCGATGCAGATGTTTAGGAACAGGAGTCACACAAAAGTATGCTATGTGGTGTTACGTGGCTTACTGCTTATGCAGAGTGTACAAAGGGGCTACTTGCTGTTTCGTTGCTCACGGAGGGCACTTTTGCCAGTATGATGATATTATATGCATTGCAGCACCTTAACATCAATCTACTCGTTGTGTTTCAGGCATTGGCGGATGACTTGCTGCAAGCTACCACAGGTGCCAAGCCAAGACCTGCGGTTATTGTTTACTGGTGTCCAGGCAGCATCAACTTCGCACATTAGCACACATAATATTTTGGTCAGCTCCTGACCTCATGATGAATAGAGCGATAGATAAAATGAAAAAATCTTAGTGTTTCTTTTAGTACGATATTTTCGTGATGTTTTACGGCACAATTTCACATTCTTTCATTGAACAGTGCCTGTGTGCACTATATTATGCAGTTGCTGTGAGGTTTCCTATAGTTGTAGCTGCAGGTGGTTTTAAGAACTCCTGCAGTGACTTTCTGAGAAAAGTTTTAAGCTCAGCTTCGAATTCTCTTTACAGGACAAATGCATTGCATGCTGTATTGAAGTTGTTTCTTGCAGAAACTTCACCAAAATTGCTGGGCTTATTTATTGAAAATTCTTGTCACATGTAACACTGCGATGCTTGGGCAACTTTAAATGTGCTGTTTATCTTGGTGACGCAATTGTGCTCAAAATTCTGTGCTAGTTTCTGCTTGTAGTCAAGAATTTTTCTTTTGCACTAGTTGCTATTGTGTGCCTTCTCTGAAATATCCTTGGGGGAAAGTCAAAGAGTCCATCTGGTTGTTTCCTGTGTGAGGTGCTTAGAGTACGAGGCTACGTTGATTAACAAACAAAAATAAACTTTTGCAGATTGATGCTCAATATGTTTGTTAACACTCAGTTACGCACATGGGACAGGTAAGAAAACACCGCACGCGCTCTGTTGTCCCAGTTTGACATAAAATGGCAAGACTGCTCAGTAGTAAGCCAGTACAACTGAGAAAATTCTATGTTACACACAACTCTGGTTGGTTAAACTTCGTGAAGATTTCGTAATATGTTAATCCTGAGCATGTGAAAAATAACTGACAGAACGGTAGTGAAACACCACAACCACAGATGCACATAGAAAAGAAAGGATGTAGCACAGTGCTGACTAACAACTGACATTTAATGGCATGCCTCACATGTAAATACACACAAGCGTATCCAAAAAATCAGAGAAACAAAGGAAAGCATAACAGACCATGACATAACAACGCATCCTGAACATCATGAAAATAAAGCAAAAACCATCTTAAGAAGCAGGTATCAAAAACTGATATTTTTTTTTTATTTCCGCTTCTTAACACTCTTTTTTCCTTACCTGCGCAATGTTCAGTGTCTGTGGGTTTGTCATGCTTTGTTGTGGTTTAGTTCCTTTGTTTTTATGGTTTTTTGGATTTGCTTGCGTGTATTGATATGTCGAGTGTGCCAGTAAATGTCATTTGTTAGTGAGCATGCTTTCTTCTCTTTTGTGTGCGTGTGCAGCTGTGTTGTTTCACCATTTTATAAAACAAACTTGCATGACAGTTCGTGCTGTCACTGGTAGAGTTTTGTGAAAAAAATGCTTTGTTGCAAAGGTTCTTTTTTTTCATGCATGTTTTCGTTAGGAACAACTTTCACTGTTAAATATATTTTTTAACATTTACATCGCTGTTGTGCCTTTCTTCTCACTCTTGGCATAGAAATTGCACTTCGTGTTCTCTTCCCAGTCTCTCAAGGGTGGGTTGTAGTGTCATTGTGAAATGAGCAAGCTGACAGGCGTTGCATGTGTGTCTCGGCCTCATTTGATCTGATGCTTTCCTGATGTTCCGTTTGCTTTCCGTTTGATCTGATGTTTGATCTGGTGTGTTTTGAATGTAACACACTGTAAAACAGAAGGAGAAAGTAGGTTGTGCTTTGTGAGGACTTCTCTTGGAGTAACACTGTATTTTTTCGAGTCATCTACCAGAGCCATGCCCAAGCGGTAATACTTTATCGACCATTTTTGAAACGGAATTGGAGCTATCCCAATGGGCACTGAATGTCCCCTGGACATCCTGAAGACATGCTGGATGTCCCCAGGACATCCAAGGGAGGTTAAATGCCCGTTAAGTAGTAGTAATGGTCGACTAGATTTCTAAACCCCGAGTGCTTTCCATCGTGGGTATTGCTTCAAAAGCACTCCATTACCGTTATCCTGTTGTGACATTGAGAACTCTGTGTACGTTTATCAGAATTGTGCTGCGTTCAGTGTTTCTATTCTCCTTGAATAGTGCTGTTAAAAGTACAGTGCATTTTTTTGTAATGTTTTGAAGAGACCACTGCCCTGATTGAAAGCATTTAAGAAAGAAAAGCAGGCATGCATAGAATCAAGCATCTGGGTAGTCACACAAGAAATTTGTGTTGTCACACTTACAGGACCCTATAATATGTTTATATATCAAGCAGCACAAAAGACACATACAAGTATGCGTGTTAAAATGGAAGTGACAAGGCAGTCTGAGTACACTGTGCAAAGACAGTCATGCAGTGATGGCCTCATTGGCCCGTAAACTGTTATGTTTGATTCATTCGGGCAAATTTTTTTAGATAGAAAAAAAATTGAGTTCAGCGCACTGACCTTGAAATAATCTATAATTGTGTAGATTTATCTGAAAAGAAATTACCATTGGTTCTATTATTATGAGCTCTTGAAAGAAGGACACTGGTGTAGTGACATGCACGGGTTTTCATGGTATTTTTGTCTGCGTTTTTTTGTGTCACTCTTTTGTTACTGAATCGAGTGTACTCGGTTGCAAAGCTTTAGGCTTGCTCCGCTAGCCCAGTGGGTTCTGACGGAGTTCTCACTTCAGTTTGCAGAGAGCAAAGCACGCTGTTGTAGTTCAGCTACAATCCTTCACATAGCCATGCAGTTGATGGTATGCAGGTCAAAGGCAGTTGAGTAACAGAGTCTAGGGAGTGTGTATCGAGAAGGCTTCGTATGGGTAAAGCACGAAACCTCGGCATTGCTAATATGGTCATTCACTTTCCTTTTATGCTAATTGGCACATGTGTGCTTAATGCTGGCCGATAATTGTTCCACTGCAGAATGGGACGAACTGAAAGTGTTGGATGCCTTGCCGAGTCTGGAGTGTTCCAGCGAGCAGCATTTGGAGGCCCCTCACCTGTTGGGCAGAGATGCAGAGGGGACGCTGGAAGTGCATGGAGCCTCCCCTGTACAGGCTGGACAGAAGGTGAGCACTGGCACCTATAGCTGAAGTGTGGCGCTATTGGCCTAGGACTGTAATGCCTGGTCATATGGCAAAGCCTTGCTTCTGTCTCTTTTATAGCGGCAAGTGATGTGGCAGAATATATAGTGGAACTGTGCTGAGATTCGATGCGAGGGGTTTTCAAATGTGATTCCTTGTAATGCTTTTGAGGGGTTCCCCAAGGCACATAGAATCTATCTATCTGTGCTCAAAAGAACCACCTTTCCTTTTGCCCTCTTTATTTCGAGACTGATCCCCCTGCAATTGCTCAGAGCAGCCCGTTTCACTATGCAACTGGTCATTATGAATTGTACTTTGACATTTTCTAAAGGAATGTGCATCTACACACTCTCTCTTGATTGAATGTCAGGCAGAAAGGGACAGCAGCTAAGCTAACATATGCGGTTTTCCTCAGTACTGTTTGGGGTTCCTTGGGGTCAAATTATTCAGAATTGCTGCCCTGTGCTATGGGCAGCATGCGAAAGCCCCCTCTGTAATGCGAAAGCCCTGAGGGTAAAATAAATGAAATGAAAAGACTCTTAAAAGATTGCGGTCAGTTGGCGAAATGCATTCATAGCGTGTTTGTCAGATACCACCACAAAATTACGTGGTAGAGGAGGTTTCAACCTTACGACTTATGCTAAAGACCTCTGCTAGGCTGCGAGAGGTGATAAAAATGGTAGGGCTTTAACGTAGTTCAGCCAAGTAGATGTGCAAAAGCATGTGCTTAGCCTGGTTAGCTAATGGTTTTGCTTTGCTGGGTCATCGGCATGTCTGGCGATGATCTTCTTGTGCCACAGACGGAAGTTGATGAAGACGACGATATGCAGTGCACAGTGTAAGAGTGTGTTGCAGTTTAACACGAGGCGTGATCGACTGTAGCAGTGGCACAGTGCTCTCTTGCAAGCGCTGTCGTGCACACGACAAGTTGAGATTCTTGCTTCGGCTACAGTGCAGTTAACCTATAACGATATCGGAAAATCCAGAAAAAATTATCGTTATAACCGATCATCAGTATATCTGGACTGCCGTAAAAACAGCTGCCAAACATACCTTTGTAGCTCCTGACTCAAGTTTTACACTTGTGCTGAAGAACAGTAATTGCAGAACATACGATTTGAGAAACAACGCGTTCATTTGTCACGTTTAACAAGCACCTCAAGTGTTAGGTGCGCTAAAGTAATTTGAGATGGGCACTTGCTTGCGTGGCAGTTGCAGTTTCACTACTGCAGTGTGCATTGCATCCAGCTGCTGTGCATACAGTGGCGATAACCCTTTCGCGTGCATAAAGTCGATGAGTGATTCGATCTTACACAGCGCACTTTGCGTGGTCATCGGTGTCGAAGGTGGGCCAGTGTCAATTTCATCATCGCTCGCGATACTCGTGATGCTCGCTCTCCGTGGCTTTCGTAATCGACAAGCATGGGAAAAATGGCGGCAGGCATGACGAACTCGTGTATACAAAATCTTGGCCCCTTCTTGACATCGTTCAAGGGAACTTTGCACTGCGAATGTCACACTCAGTATGGAAAATGATGTCCAGAAAGCAAAATTCTGATCGTTGTATCTGGTATTCGGCAACGAACATGTTGTTATATATGTTTTTTTTTTTCCATAGCCTCAGTGCATAAGTTGATACTCTTAAGTCAACTTATCATTATAACCAATATATTGCTATATGTGGTATCGTTATAAGTGAACTGCACTGTAATACAGAGTGGGCCTCCAGTAGCGGTCGCTTGACCTCCTTTTGGGAGGTGAGGAGAGGGACCTTTAAAGAAAGAGTGCAGTCGCAGTCATGAAGAATCATGACATGAAAGGCCCATCGTGACATGCAGAGTGTCATGAAAGGCCCAGGAAAATGGTTCCTGGGCCTTTGTCAAGCCATATGCATGGCTCTATGAAATCTTCTGGGGCTGTGCAGTAGCTCTGCAGCTATTGCATCTTCCTGCCATCAGTCGGCCGCGTACACTACTGGCTGAAACTTTTCCTCTTTGGACTTTTTCACCTCTTGTAATCAAGCAGTTCCTACCGGGTGTCACTGCGAAGAACGGCATGCCACAGACTGCACTGCTACAAGCTGCTGTGAACTACTTAGCTGAGAACTATTTGCAAGACACACACATATCTTCACTGATGGCTCAACTTCTCATGACTGCTCATCATGCGACCTTTATGTGCCCTCATGAGGCCAAATGCTTTCCTGGTGCCTGCATCGTAGGACGTCCACCACCACAGCAGAGCTATACGGAATAAAAGAAGCTGTCTCCTATATCCTGCGCCATAACCGGGATGCTGGGTAATCTTCACAGACTCGAAGCGAGCGGTACAAACCTTGCCAAACCTACTGAAGAGAACAAATCGCCAGCTAGTTTCTCATGACATTGGATACTGCACCACTTGGCTGTTGCTGAAGGACGCCGTGTAATTTTTCAGTGGATTCCAGCTCACTGCGGCATCCTGGCCAACGAGAGAGCAGACGGAGTGGCCCGTAAAAGTCTACAGTGCCGTAACTACAAGTGCGTCTTCTTCACAAAATCAGCTGCATCCCAACTCGCCAGACGGTATACCCAGAATGCAAAGAACCGCCTCTGGAACTGTCCAAGTCATCATTACCCCTTTCTCCATTCCATCGACCCACAGCTCAAATCAAGACTACCACTTGGGCTTACCAAGTCATCTAGAAACAATTTATCATCGCCTTCGTCTTAACGTTGCGTTTACAAACAGTCTACGATACCGTTTCAAGCAAGCAGATAGTTCATAGTGTGACAACTGTTGATCAATTGAGGCTGTGCTTCATATTCTCTTCACATGTCCAGCGTACGCGAACAGTCGTGCACCCTATGAGCAACGCGTGCAGTCCGGGACCCGAGTGCCTTTCACAGTGGACTCTATATTAGGTGCTTTAGGCTGCTACAGACAGCAGCGACGTGCAATGATATTCTTATTTGCCTATTTACAGGCTATTGGTGTTTTGAACAAACTCTAAATTGCCGAACACTCGATCAGCCCGCTGTACATGCTCAGAACTTGGCTTCGGTCTCACCCACAGATACCATGAATTATTGCGTTGCAACCTTCTTCAATGACCGCACTCTTTTCTACCACTCTTCTTCCATTTTTACTCCCCTGTTCACTTTCCTGCACAGAGTAGCATGTCAGCGAATATTCACGCCAGCTAAAATATGTTTTTCATTAGAGAGCTCTCTTCTCTCTCTCTCAGGAAACGTGTTTTCTTGTGTTGATTCTAAATGTGCCATTTAGTTTCATATAATACTAGTGCTTTTATATTTATGTAATCTACGATGTAACTTCTCATCAAGAGCTTTGAAGAAATTTTTCTGCGAGGGGCTTGCTAAAATGCATGCCATTGCTTTTTCGTGACATCAAGAAATCCAGTAAATGTAAAGTAATCATCCTGCGCATCGTAGAATTTGGGTTAACCGCCTCAACACCTCAATAGTCTCGAACCCTTTTGAAACATTTGGCATCTACCATCATACCAGGGAAGTCTGGTTCCCCCTTGTGCGGCAAGCAAAGTGATAAGGCAGCATGCTGGCCACTTTAAACAAAGGGAATGAAAAAACGAACATCACAAAGCTTCTCTGCATAAGTGCAGGTAAACAGTGCACACTCAGTCAGGGACAAGGGTGTGCCTCAAACATTTGCATGAGATCCACCTTTCCTTTGTTCCTGCTTGCACCAAAAACATTAAGACAGAAAGCTAGCAGAGCGGGTCAGGGAAGAAACTGCGAGTTAATAACGTCCTAGTTTAAATGAAGAAGACGAAATGGGCACAGGGCAGGGCATATAATGTGAAGACAAGATAACCGGTCGTTCCTTAAAGGACTATAGACACCTATTTTATTTCCATGACTTCTTCTCTGTTATGATCCATAAGACATTGGAATACATGGATCACTGCTAAGTAATCCATAATTAACTGTCTTGTCGCATGCTGTTTTGGTTTAAAAACCTAACGATAGCTATGATGTGTAAGGTGCGTTTAGGTCGCGTGATGCATAAAAGAAACGGCAATATAACTGCTGATAGTTTGCAGTTGTTCCAGGTTTTGAAGCAGGCTGGATAAAGCATTGTAGTGAGCGAAAATTGCATATCAGTGATTATATATTGCAGCTTTTTCTTGCCTCACCTGGTCTAAACACTTCTTACATGTCGCAGTCATTGCTTTGGTTCATGAAACTGAGACACCATCGGAGAGGAAGGTAAGATAGGGTACTCTAAGATAAGGGAAGGAGGCAAGGAAATTTGTGGGGCCAGGGCGGTCACATCTGGCACAGGACAGGGTTAATTGGAGGGATATGGGAGAAGCCTTTGTTCCGCGATGGGCGTAGCCAGGCTGATGATGGTGATGATGATGATGCAGTATGTGTACGGGCCTTTGCTAATGAGCGCCGTGGTCACCATTGTCCGTACAACCTGTTCCTCAGCATTCCAGCTATTTATTTTTTTATCTAGGATGCTGCGGGCCAAAAAAACCAAGCAGAAGGAGGATTCTGGGTTATCTGTCAAATTAGGGACATGACTTGGCTGGCGTCATCCATTTGTTATGCATGCATTGTGAATGAGAGACTGCTAGCGCCACCTGGCATTCATTACAGTCTCCTGACAGGAAGGTAGATACTTACTGTTGTTCATGATTTTTTTTTTCTGCGCCCAAGTTTGGAGAAGTTTCGCACGTCCAGTGAGATGCCATGCTTTGGTTATGAAATTTGCTTGATGTTATTATGTGTCCCGTAATCAACACTGAACACTTCACCCATCCTTCGTCACACCCGCAGCCCTCTCAGCTGAAGCCCTGATTAGGCACATGCGATCTCATCAATTTCAAATCCAAGGACATAAATTGTGGTCTTTCCGGCTTCCATTGCTGTGCTGATCTTAGAGAGGTCCTGGCATACTGTCATGCAGTTTGAGAGCTAATGATCATGTAATAAACAGGCTGGCATGAGCCTGAAGTGGCCATTGTTGCCTCTTGGTATTATTTCCTCCTGGTGCTGGTTATAACTTGAGCACGTCCATACAGCTGATGATATCCGATGGTGTCACTAGGGGGTGCAGACCACACCGGGTGTGAGGAAATTGGACGATAACAGGTGGGCAGCTAAGGTATTTAAATATTTATACAGAAAGAGCGTTGACTCACAGTGGTGGAAGAGAACTAGAAAACTAACCAGTAAGTATGCCGGTCATGGGGACGGAGAAAGAAAGAGCATTAAACGACAGGTTAAAAATGCGGAAGTTAAAAATTGGATGAATTCAATGGAAAAGAAACGTAGTGCAGAACTATATCGATACTGGAAAAGGCAGATCAGGGAAGAATTCTTCTATGATAACTCAAGAGGCAGTTCCCTACTTTTTGAAGCTAGGTCAGGGTGTCTTAGAATGCGCAGCTACAAAAAGAAATTTAACGAAGAAGATGACACATGTGCAGTGTGTGGTATATCTGTGGAAACAATTGAACACCTCATAATCAAATGTGATGGTATCCATCCGGATGTCGATGCAGGCGCAGTCACTCTTTCTGAGGCCCTAGGGTTTAGAGATAACAATGGTCATGTAAATAAATCTGCCGTGGAGGTTAGCAAAAAGCTATTGGAAGATTGGTGGCTGAAAAGCAGAGATTTAACATAAGGTTAGAAGTGTAGGAAACCGTAGTGAAAGAAGATGGCGGATCTTAATGAGAACTGCCAACACAGTAAACAAAAAAATAATAAATAAAGAAAAGCTGAGCATGGTGGCAATTGCCACCACCCCGTTTCAAAGGGGGCGCTCCTATCCATCCATCCATCCATCCAATGCATTTGCGGGGGGGGGGGGGGGGGGGGGGGGGGGGGGTGGAGCATTGATCTCGGTGGTGGTGCTGAGAGCGCACTCTTCATCGAAATGCCAATAGTGGGATACAACCTAAATAAACAGTCGGTAACACTGGATAATGGTCCGCGGTGTCCTGTACTGCCCTGCTAGCCGATCATAATAGTAAACAATTCATCTTTTTAATGTTTGACTTTACTGAGCAAGCGAGGTATCAAAATTCTTGAGATTGTAAATTTTTTTTTGGTTAGCTTCTTGTTTAGGTAGCCAGAAAAGTTTTAACAATGGAGTACATTTTTGTCGTGGAGGAATTGTATGTGGTGGTCCTGAATGTGGGTGAAGCTTCACTGCAGACTTATGTTGTATACAACTATCTAGGCTGTGGAGAAATCCCTGAGAGATGGTCATTGACCCGACAAGAGGGCACGCATTCGGCAGCATTGGACGAAGTCAAGTCCATAGCTCAGTGGGATCTTATTTTGTCGCCAAACTCCTTGGCTAGACTTCCAATTATTCCTGACGATATGGCTCTCTGGGGCATCATGAAAGAAGGTGCAGGCTTGACATCTAGCATGGAATTGCCTAGGTTCTCAGACTGTGCACTATTATCTGCTGAAAGCAAAAGGGGAAAATGCTTTGACTTTGAAGTGATCAGCAGCTTTGCAGTCCTCTAGGTCGAAGAAAAAATTTTGATTTGCGGTTTTTGTTCTCCAGACATCCTGTGCATCAATGTCCGTTTTTAGAACAAAATGTTTTAAAAATGGTCAAAGAATTGAGCAAAGCAGTGTGCTTTCTAATGTGTTCACCAGGTGCCTCTTCATTTTGTACACCAGTTCCTGACCAGGATTTTTCGAAATTATGTACCTGAATACAAAAACACACCTCTCAGAGGAACTTGAATGCAATACTTCTCAGTGTAATCCTGTTGACTACAAACGCACTTATTTGACTTCATCTCCAGTGATGGATGCCCTCACAATAGAAGGAGGCTTTTCGCTGCTGCAGGAGCCCTGTCATCGCTTCTTTCACTGCGTTAGCGTCAATTCAATGCCCACACAAAAAATTTCTTCAGGTTGCAAAGGAGGAAGTAGTCACCAGGAACATGGTTTGAATTGTAGGGTTAATGGTTAAGCTCCGAAAAGCCGCATTCCCTAATAGGACCTTGTGATTTGTGAAACATGTAAGCTGGTGCATTGTTGTGAAGCACCAACACATTTGCCAACATCTTCCCGTGGTGGTCATCTTTTATTGCTTATATAACACCATCAATGTTGATTGATATATACTGGTAGTAGAACGCCTTCTGTATCCCAAAATCTGTTGCCATGATCTCTCCAGTTGACCGCTGCACACCAAACTTCTTCGCAAATGGTGACCCCTTGTGTGGCCAATGCATGCACTCTTCTTTGGTCTTCGGATCATGGTTGTAGACCCAGTTTCATCACTCAAACGTTTTGAGAGTGGATGTTTCCTGCTTTCTAGTGGAATATAAATTCTTTTCGCTATATTGCTAGCAACATTTTTTAAGTATGACAAGTTTTTAGCTACCATTCATAATAGGTTGTGGCGAACATCATTCGTAAGCTGCGCCAAGCCTGAAGCGGAACTTTCCAAAACTTTCCTTTTGAAAGTCCTTTAGCTGGCTGAGCGCTATAGGCACTGAAGTTTGGCGAAGGGTAGCAGCGCACTGTATGGGCCTGCGAAGGTTCTGCAATCATGGTGAAGGTTGGAGTACTGGGAGCGCCTAGCCTTGTGTGTGTTACACTGATTCCATCCCTTCTTCACTCGCAAGCCGCAATGCTGCTCAGTTCTGTTTGTGTGGGCCCCATATTTGTTTAGTTTATGATTTGATTTATAGGAGTTAATGTCCCAAAGCGACTAAGGCTATGAGAGATCCCGTAGTGAAGGGCTCCGGAAATTTCGACCACCTGAGGTTCTCTAACGTGCACTGACATCGCACAGAGCACGGGCCTCTAGAATTTCGCCTCCATCAAAATGCGACTGCCGCGGCCGGCATCGAACCTGTGTCTTTCGGGTCAGCAGCCGAGCGCCATAACCACTGAGCCACCGTGGTGGCTAGGCCCCATATTGGGGCTACCTAACAAGCAATTGAGGGGGCATCTTTAAAAGCCACTGAGGGTTTAGCCTTCATTGATTATGAGAAAGCATTTGACGCAGTGGAAACCAGCAGTCATGCAGGCATTGTAGAATCAGGGTGTAGAAAAGTCATGTGAAAATACGGGAAGATATCTATAGCAACTGCACAGCTACCGTAGTCCTCCATAGAGTCAGCGATAAAATTCCAATAAGGAAAGGTGTCAGGCAGGGAGACACGATCTAACCTATGCTATTCACCGCCTGTTTACAGGAGGTATTCCGGGGTCAGATATGGGAACAGGTGGGGATAAGAGTTAATGGAGAATACCTAAGTAATTTGCGATTCGCTCACGACATTGCCTTGCTAAGCTACTCAGGAGATGAACAGCAGTGCATGATCAATGAGTTAGACAAGCAGAGCAAAACGATGGGTCTTAAAATTAACATGCAGAAAACCAAAGTAATGTTCAACAGCCTAGCAAGGGAACAGCAGTTCGCAATTGGTAGCGAGGTGCTGGAAGTGATAAGGGAATACGTCTCCTTACGGCAGGTAGTGACCGAAGATCCGGATCATGAGAGGGAAATAAGTAGAAGAATAAGAATGGGGTGGAGTGCAGATGGCAGGTTCTCTCATCTGAAGGAACCAGCGCACAAAACACAACGGACAAGAAAAAGGAGGTTCTCTCATGTCATGAATGGCAGTTTACCAACATTCCTCAAGAGAAAAGTATACAACAGCTGTATCCTACCGGTGCTCACCTATGGGTCAGAAACGTGGAGGCTAACTAAGAGTGATTCTGTAAAATACTCTCCGGGGCATGTTGGTTCATAGCTGGCAAGAATAAAAGCGCAACAAGATGACACAAAGAAGGAGGAAAAAAGAAGGCATGTGGAGCAAAACTTGTGGAAACAAGTGTAATCTGCAAAAGTAAAGACACGATCGCACGCGAATTGATAGAAGCGCACCGAATATGCAAAAGTGAGAGTGCATGTGTTAGCACCCCTTCGATTCTGATATACAAAAAAGAATATCAGTTTTTAGATATGGCATAGTATCTGCTGAATCACCTGTTCTTGTTTTGCCACATTCGAGTTTCTACGCACGTGCTTTCAACTGTGTTCTCCCCTATGTGTCTTTACCCCCCCCCTCTTGTGGTTGATATATACGCGGCGGTTTGTGAAGACAGTAAAGTGTTGCAAGTAGCGCCTGTCCTGTCGTTTTTCCTCCTTCTTTGTGTTGTCTGGTTGCGCTTTTATTCTTGCCAGCTAACTGAGAGGGTTCAGCTTAAGTTAAGGACAACGCAGTGAGCTATAAAAAGGAAAATGACAGGTGTAACGTTAAGAGATCGGAAGCAGGTGGAGTGGGTGAGGGAACAAACGCGGTTTAATGACATCCTAGTTGAAATCAAGGGGAAGAAATGGGCTTGGGCAGGGCATGTAATGCAAAGGCAAGATAACCGCTGGTCCTTAAGGGAGTGGATTCCAAGAGAAGGCAAGCGTAACAGGGGGCGGCAGAAAGTTAGGTGGGCGGATGAGGTTAAGAAGTTTGCGGGGATATGGTGGCCGCAGCTAGCAAAGGCCAAGGTTAATTGGAGAGACATGGGAGAGGCCTCTGCCCTGCAGTGGGCGGAGTCAGGGTGATGATGATGATGGTGAGGAGGAGGGTGATGGAAAGGAGTGGGCAGGGGTGGACGTAACGCGGGGCGAAAATAGAGGGTCTCTCTCCCAAAGTGTTCATAGCCAGAAATTGTGCACCCCAGAAGTTGTGGGGTGCTACGTGCGAATTCCCGAACCTGATATCGCCGCAAACTGGTGAAGAGATGGCCCCTTGGAGCCGTGAGGCCGCGCCGCAGAGCAATGCCGATGCTTGATCTGCGAAGCATCCCGGCCTCAATACTCCCAGCTCAGGACCAGTGTATGGTATGGATTACAGACCGCTGAAACGCACTCCTGCACATGTCCTGCTACGCGACCCTCAGTGCCCTTGACGGGTTGACTGCGCCCACCACCGGCCTGTGCCGTTTCTTTTAGTGGTGTGTTGGGGGTAGAAGGGTTAGGCTACCAGCATCTCTGTTTACTCAGTATCGTCGCATGTAAGTTGGTTGTTCTTCGGAAAAACAACCATGCGATATGGGGGTTTAGTTTTGGACGAGCGACGGTAGTATGTGCCCTATGCCGGCGTTCGTTTATGACAGGATGCACAGGGCTCGAGGCATGAAAAGAAGTTGTTAATTCATATGCAAATCAATAGTGCTATAGAAAATTTGAATTGTGCGCTGTTTAATACATGGCTCGTTCGCTGTGGCAGTCGCGTCCTCGGACAAGTGATCGGTTGCGCGAGACTCGAGAGCAAGCTTCCGATTATCTCCGGAGCATACGTCACGCCAAATTCTGAAACTACAGGGCTGTTCGCAGTTCTGCTTGCTGCTGTAGTCGGTTGGGTCGCACACGAGTATGGAAGACAGGATGGAACGCCGTTTTTTTTTTCCGGTGGCTTCAGACTGCTGTCCTTGTGATCACATCGTTAAACGTTTATTGCTTTGAGTTGTGTGCGTGCCGTGATTTGGAGACAATTCCTTTTTTTTTTTTGCCACCACGACGAGTTAGGGTAGACTTCATGCAGGGCAGTATGTAGTAATCACAAAGTTTGTCCAATATAGGTAGTAAGTTGCCTGGGTCCCATTTTTATTTTGTTTTTGCTGTGCTCTGTTAATTCAAAAACCCAGTTAATTAGAATATTTTTAGTGGTCCCAGTGTTACCACATGCTGTTTTTTAAGTTGTTATCCTGCTATAATTCATATGATGAGACCAATCTGCATGCGTATTAATGCAGTGAAGATGAGCTTGTTTTTCACTAAAGGCATGCAGATTGATAGAAGTACTGGCAAGCATTCAGGATGCAAGGGGGCTATAATTGTTGTGGAAATATTCTGGAAGATTTGTAGGCATCCTTGTGACTCGACGTTCTTGTTAGGTCGCTGTCTTCCTGGAAGGAAAGAAAGGACGAGGCATAACACCTCCCATTGTCCTAAATTGGAGTCGTGGAGAAATCCCGAGTTGTCCTGATGTACGAAACTTTTGGAAAAAAGTTTAAGCCAAACGTTGCACACTTGAAGTGAAGAGCATGTTGTTAGGCACCAAATCGGTGCAGCTCAAGTGATCAGATACGTATTTGAATAGGTAATGACCACAGAACTAAGCAGTTCTGTACAAAGCGATGAACCGTTTTTGAAGTGGTCTGTCTACCTATAGCCTTCTTGCTTCTGTCCTTTCCTAGCTTGTTTCACTGGCTCACTTTTCGGTTAATAACGTTTGCTGGTTTCGAAAACTTGTTGTCGTTTAGGCGGAGGTTGTTGGTTTGCACTTGGTCAAAAGGACTCAATCAAGCATGTGCGTAGCTTTAACCAGAAACTGTTCAGTATCAACTAATACTAGGATGCTGTGAAGAAAAGCTCATATTTTTGTGTCAGGCGCAAAAGTTCACATGAAATTCAGTTGAGGTTTCTCAGAAATCTTTAACTGCTAGAGGAGATGGCTTCTGTCAGGCTTATACTATTTTGCATGTGTCTCTTACAGTTGACAACGCTCGCGACACGCCTCAAAAACGAGATTGCCGCTGGGAAGCTGAAGCTGATCTCCAAGCAAGCGAGAAAAAGCGATGTCTGGAACAAATTCTTCGAGCTTGTCGACGCCAAGACCCTGTCGCCCTCGGGGCACGTGCAGTGTAAAAGTTGCCAGCGCTTCCTTAGTTACGACGCCGGTAAAACGGGGACCTCACACCTGAATCGGCACAAGTGCAAGCCAACGGCCGAACACACCCCAGCCACACTGTCCACAGTGCCAGCTAGCATTAAGGACAGCTTGGTGGAGGCTGTTACCACTTGGTACGCGAAGAGCATGCGCTCCTTCGACGTTTTCTCTTACGATGAGTTCCTAAAGCTTGCCGACAACCTGATCGCCACAGGTGCACGTTATGGAAGCGTATCTGCCAAGCAGTTGCTACCGCATCCCGGCGCAGTGACTCTCGAAAAAGCCGACAACAAAAGTTGCCCATTAGAGGGACTTAATGCCTGAGAATTTCATTTCCATTGGGGCACTTGTGGAATCACTCCTCTTGCCGGCCAAAGTTTAGCACGCCGAAGAAACTAGACCGTTTTACCTTCAACCCAACACAGTCCACATTTCTTGGGAAAGTTTCGTCACCGGTGAATGCTGGTCCACGCTCCTGAGGGCATTGCTATTTCCTTTGCTATTTCGTTCAAGAGGACATAAAAGTTGACTGGATAACTCATTGATTGATTGATTGATTAATTGATCGATTGATTGATTGATTGATTGATTGGTTGATTGATTGATTGATTCACTGTACCCTAGTCAGCATTTGTCTAGACCATATACTACTTAGGTTGGCTTAGTGGAACGCCACTGAATGGCCGCGGATGATTATTCCTTTCCTTATTTCGAGCCCAAGAAGGCAAATGACTGAACGGAAGTATGTTCAACAAGGGAAAATATTAGCTCATATTCTCTGATGTGAAAGCAGGTCTCCTCTGCTAATTTTGTCCTGTTTTGACATTTTGAAAGAACCACAAAGTGGTTCTTCTTTAGGCTCTTGCAACAGAGCCTTTGATAAAATTTGCAGAACTACTTGCAAAAGAAAAAAACTTTGAAGTTTCATTGTAAAGTGAGATGTGCTCTATCAATAGAAGGAGGCAAGGCTGTTCTAACAGGTTGTCATGATCCAGAGAACATTGTGGCTAATCAAATACACTCTGAGGCTGGAATTTGTTTAACAGTAAGCTTGAAATGAACCAGTCGCATTGTATAGCACCACCAATATTACACCACTCGAGACATATCATCATCCAAGTGCCGCCGCGGTGGCTCAGCGGTTATGGTGCTCGGCTGCTGACCCGAAAGACGCGGGTTCGATCCCGGCCGCGGCGGATGGAATTTCTTTGGAGGAGAAATTCTAGAGGCCCGTGTACTGAGCGATGTCAGTGCACGTTAAAGAACCCCAGGTGGTCGAAATTTCCGGAGCCCTCCACTACGGCGTCTCTCATAGCCTCAGTCGCTTTGGGACGTTAAACCCCATAAACCAAACCAAACATATCATCATCCTGATTCACTCACTCCCTACTATGCTAGAATAGATACAGTTAAATTTTCTTTCTTTCCTTGCGCAGTATCGGACTGGAACAAATCCCTAATGACAGCTACGTAGTGTGATAAAAAAATTATGTAATTTGATGCTTCCTTGTTCTCGATTTGTTCATTATTGTTTTTATTTATCCTAATGCCCCTCTGCTTGGATCCAAGGGTCTGCAGTATGTATACTAAATAAATAAATTGCTTACTTACTAAACACACAGCGTTGGTTTATAAAATAAACACTCAGAAATACCTTCCATCCTGCTTTAATCATCCGTTTAGATGGTAATTATTTATTTTCAGTTTTCACATCTCATGTTGTCACGTTTTCGATTTTGTTCACGTCCTATGGAAGTACCGCATTTGCACGAATACCATGCGGCTACGAATAAAACACGAGTTTGATTTCATGTGAAAACCATTCTCCACTGCCTCAGCGTCGTTTAATAGACAATAGTTAAGAAAGTCACATGACATGGTAGAGGCGCCGCGGTACTGCTTACGCAGTACCGCTGCCTTCTTTCTGCATTCATAGCCAGCTTTGCTTTTCACGGCCCCAAAAAGTTCAAAAGGTTGGCTTCTCCTCACCGCTTCTGAGCATAGCGGTGAAGCTATCTCAAATAACACCTTTTTTTTGTTTTTGTATCTATTTGCCTTCGAATGTCGGCCTCGCGCGTGCCGCGTTCTCATCATTCTGCGGAAAGTTCGTCACTACAGCCAGACGCTCTTTACTGTAGCCGTTTCTTCAAAAAAAAAAATCTTTACTGTAACCGAAAACAAAAAATGTACACTCGTCTATGGGAGGTGCAATGGGACCACAGTTTCACTATACTATATCCGAGTTTGCTGTAGCAGGGTTCTATTGTATGACAATACTAGCTCTAACGCATTAAAAGCATAGTGCAAACTGCCGTGGAAGACGACGAGAAGAGAATTGACTAAGGAGTGCATGTTGTGTACAGGATGAGAAAGGCCTGGAAATAGAAACGTAGGTCGCGGGAGTAGAGCCAGTAGAATGGGAAATAATCAGCTTTTATCATTTGAGGGTTGAGGACCAGTACCTACTTCAGTTCTATTCTCAATGGCAGCGTTGCAGGAAAGCGGATCGAATTGTTGTGCTCTGTTCTGGTACGCCGAGGTGGCACCATGATTCACGAAGTGCCGGCATGCGGGCGGACTTGTAGCTTATTCGACTCGGCAATCCAGAGCACATTTTCTTACTCCACAAATCAAAAAGTGTGCTTCATATTGAGCTGTTTGGATTCAAATCCTTAATTCTTATTGGCCGAGATGATTTTTGTGCTTCTTCCTGGATTCAAGCAGCAAAACTAGTGGTTTTTAAGGAAAGGAAATGGCATAGTAACTGTCTCACTTCTCTGTGGACAACATTTGAACCGCGCAATGAGGGAAGGGAGTAAGATGAAAGTGAAATAAGAAAGAAATATATGTGCCGTAGTGGAGGGCTCCGGAATAATTTCGACCACCTGGGGATCTTTAATGTTGCTCTGGTATCGCACACAACAAGTGCCAAAAGAATCACTATCTATACAGGGCACAGTTGGAAACTAAACAAGACGTTTAACGCAAGAACCTTTCCGAGTCAGACTAGCCTAGAGGTGGTATCCGAGAAGTATGTATATGCGGGGCATTAAATGGAAAGTCATGGGACTTAGTGAGGTCAGATGTGACATCTACCAGTGTTAAGCGGTGCTGGTAAGTTTGCGAAGATTGCTCAATTTGGCGCAGGACAACTAGGATTAACCTAATCCACCCTTTAGTGCGAAAGCACTACTTAACGGGGTCGAACCCCACCAAGAATCTTGTGGCAGCCCTGATCTCGAGGGTGCAGAAATAAAATAAATATTGCAGCGATTGGATTTTGAACCTGCTGGGCCGCAAACAGATCAGCTTTGCGCTGACCACTGCACGAGAGCTCTGTGCTATCGCTGCAACCGATCACGATTCGTGTTAAACTGAAACACACTCCCACGCTGTGCGTTGCACGTCGTCGTTTTCATCAACTTCCAACATAGCAGATCAGCTTAATGGGGATTAGAGCTTTGTCTGAGTCTATATGTCACCAGACATGCTGACGACCCAAGAAAGCAAGACCATGACCCAACACATGCTTTTGCTCGTTTACTCTGTTTATCTGCATTAAAAGTTGAAACCCTGCCACTTTTTTGTTTCACAAGATGTGGTGCCCTCTGGGGAGTGGCGAAATTTCGCCTGCTACTGGTTAAAAAGAGCAAAACGATGAGGCAGCATATGAGTATTGAGCATTAGCAATATCAAAGAAATATTGCATCATTAGTCATTTTCGCTATATCCAGTACAACTTTTTCATTATATCCGGATATCTGCATTTTTGATATGTAGCGGTACGTATACAGTGCAAGAAGACAAATCTTTTGACACCACTTTGAATGCTCTACGAAGGTTAGTTTGGCCGTAACGGACGTTTGAATTTTGAAGAAGTCACAGTTTGAGGAATGAAGGTCATTGTTGAATTTCTGTGATGTGCTATGCTTTGATTCAACTAATAATCTCATTCTCCATAATTCGCTGAATCGTTTGATACCACTGCGAACATTCTACACCAATTAGAAGGTGGTCCACAGTCTGTATATTAGTGGTACCACCCACTGGTTCCACTTGAACTCCTCACACTGGAGATTATATAGAAGAACAAAGGTATTAGCATGTATAAGTACCACCATCAAATGACTGCCTCGCCATGGTGAATCAGTGGCTACGGCGCTCAGCTGCTGACCCGGAAGACGCGGGCTCGATCCTGGCCGAATTTCTTTGGAGGCGAAATTCCAGAGGCCCACGTACTGTACGATGTCAGTGCACGTTAAAGGACCCCAGGTGGTTGAAATTTCCGGGCTGCACTTTCTGCATTAGTTCACGAAAGTGCCGTGCTAGTGCAGCGTGACACTAGCGCTCTTTGTGGCACAGCCGCACTTTTTGGTACACTTGTGCACCTTACAAGTGCATGCCGCACGCTGTCAACTCTTGCCGTGCTAGCCATGCGCCATTGTTGGCCGTTGTTTGCAGCCTTTGACTGGCCGATTAAACTAGTGATTTTAGTGAGTGAATCGTGGACGAACATGGCTGATGTTCAGTTAGCCATGGAAATAGTCGAAGATGATGAGAGTAAAGTATGCGTCATGTGTGAATCGCGGAAAAACGTATTGTATAGAGGACGACGAGAGTGACGACAAGTTCGATGCCGAGCTTGGAAGCTGCATTTGCCCTTGCGGCCTGCAGGTTACTACGTATGGACTGCGTCAGTGGCTGCTTCAAAAATGTGATGTCCAGATACTTCAACTTTGAGTTCAAAGAGCTCTTCAGGTTTCCCTCTAGAGACTTGTGACCTCGTGTAGGAGCGCTTCAGGTGCTCTTCCCTGTATCTGGAGGTTCAAAAAAGGTTGTCTCGAGAGACCTATGACTTCATGTGTGAGCACGTATCCAAAGGGTGTGAGCGGACGGTGGCAAATTATTTCTGCCGAAGAGACAATTTTGATTGCCCTCAGCTTTCTCGGGAAGTATGAATTCTGTGGCCGACCAATTCAACGTGGCTGAGTCTTCTGTTGTGTTGTGCCTTTGGAGGGTGCTGGACATTTTCCTGGACGTCAGGGCCGAAGTGAACGTGTGGCCAGACGATGCAGAGCTGGTCCATAGCAAGGCAAGTTTTTTCTCTAAGAGTGGTGGGAAAGGTCCCCGAAACACTGTTGGCTGCATTGATGGCAGCCATGTCGAGATTAGCAAGCCTGAAGGCTCCAGTGCTTCCTATATCAATAGGAAGAAGTTTGTTTGTTGGTTTGTTTGTTGGGGTTTAAAGTCCCAAAGCGACTCAGGCTATGAGGGCCGCCTTAGTGAAGGGCTCCGGAAATTTCAACCACCTGGGGTTCTTTAACGTGCACTGACATCGCACAGTACACGGGCCTCTAGAATTTCGCCTCCATCAAAATTCAGCCGCCGCGGCCGGGATCGCACTCGCAGCCGAGCGCCGTAACCACTGAGCCACCGCAGCGGGGTCAATAGGAAGAAGTGGTCGTCGATAATATTGCAGGGAATCTGCAACGACCTGAACAAATTACTTGATGTATTCATAGGATTCCCCTGCTCTGTGCACGATGCCCGCATGCTGGAGGAGAATCCCTTCTTCTCGGAAGCCACCAGTAAATGCAAGGACGATGGGCGGCTCGGCGTACCCACTGCTTCCACGGCAATTGTCTCCCTACAGGGACAATAATCAAGCTTTCCTTCGTGGAAAAAGAAGTTTAACAAGTACCATAGCCAGCAAAGAGCGGCTATAGTGAATACATTCAAGCTTTAACTTAAACAGTGCTTCAGGCGGCTGTATCTGATTGATGCCGAGAGTATTCTCTAGTGCTGCAAGATTGTACTGGGTGCCACTGTGCTTCACAATTTGTGTAATGTCTAAAAAATTTCATGGCCGAACTTAGAGACAACCCTCACCTGGATGATATATGCAACAGTCATGAAGATATCGGAATCACCTTATCAGCGTGGTCTGAGAACCAAAGACAAATAAATGCTCAGCATAAGTGCTAGAAAAACATCTTTGCTCGCGTAAGGAAACATCTCCCCGACATGTTCTGGATGTCTACTGTTTATTGGAGCGGACGACACTTATCAATTCCTTAACTGGGGCCATTCTTGCGTCGTGTTTGTCTGGCAGTCTTCGCACCTGCAATAATCTCCAAAAGGGTGTCGACAGATGTGTCTCCCTGCAACTCCTTTTTCTTGCTGGCTTAAGCTGTGGCTCTGCTTGAGGCTCGCTCCTGTGTTCCTCAATTTCTTCCCTGTAGAATGCATAAGAATGACTTCCCTTCATGTTATCACAAATAAAAACAGCTTACCCTGAGGTAGTGCCTTCTTGTTGTGAGGCTTGTTGAAAAGTCCGAACTCTTCGCTGTGTGAGCAGCAAGTTGGTGTTATGTGGTGTTGTTTTTCCAACAGTTCCGCCAGCTCACTGAAAAATTTAAGCAGCTTTCATAGCTGTTTGAAAGAAAAAAAAAACCCTAAATTGAACTGCTTTCCTTCACTTACGAGTTGCACTTCTATTTGGACTCCGCTTTTTCATCTGACTGCATATTTGCATATTCTTTGACTTTGCTAAAGCATTTGATAAAGTTAATAACTCACTGCTATTACATAAACTAAGTGTGCTTAACATTGACCCTGCAGTTCTCGACTGTATTGTGGATTTTTTTCTTCTCGCGTTGAATTTGTCAGTATTATTGACGCTGATTCCTCTACTGTACCACTTCGTTCTGGGGTTCATCAGGGATCAGTTCTTGGCCTTCTTACATTTTTTTATTGTCTATATTGTTGTGAATTGCTGTTCTCCTTGGTAATGTACCTAGTACCCTGAGAGTAAAATAAATAAATAAACAAATATCTCTTGCCAAGGAGCATTCCCGGAGGAGAGGGGAGGGCGAATGAAAAAGAGAGAGGGTGCAAACTGGGCCCCTTCATCCCCCGGCAGATTGAAAACTCGGCGCTGTGCATTTTGCCGTGAGCCTGAATCTATCAATCATTTTTGGCTCCATTGTCATCGTTTCACCTCTTCGAGAAGAAGGTTGCTAGAGGAGCCCTTGCAAAATCTTGGCCTTAGTTTGAGCTGCCCGCTCTTGCTGTCATTTGGTGCCACCCCGCTTGGGTACAGCCACAGGTCTGTTTTTACCACTATTCAAAATTTCTTGCTGGAATCTCGTTAGCTGCCTTGCTAAATTTTGCAGTCCTGCCTTTTCTGTCTTTATTGTTACTTTTTAATTACTTAGTTTTTCTTTTGAGTCTATGCCTTACTTGAATTAAGACCCACTGGTGTTGCACTTCGGCATGCGTTATTATCTGCTTTTTTTCTTTATTTGGCCACATAAATAAGCAGCTGAATAGCCTTCTATGCCTCCCAATGCTTGGCCGATTACCCAGTGTGGGTATGTGCCATCTGTTATTAGGTGAGCGACAGAAACAATTAAAAACACTATGGCAACGGCCGTGTGGTTTCAGGCATCGATAAGCAAATCTGGTGCTGTGCCGGGCTGCCAGCAAAACTGGATGGCACTGTGTTTCTCTGAAAAAAAGCTGCTTCTTCAAACTTCAACAAAAGGCATCCTGTGCCTTGCTGCCTGGCCTGTTTTTTGTGGAAAAGCAGCTGCGTCATATTCCTACCAAATTCCGCGGAAGTGGCCCTTGCTAACTGCGTCCGGTTGTTAGCCCATCCAGAGGAGTGGACAATGAAAGCCTCTCCTGTCATGCATGCCAGTGGTTGTTCCCTTGCATCTCACACTCACTTAGAATAACCATGGACACCTGGTCACAAAGGCCTGGCCGGAAACGAGGTAGCGAATGATCTAGCCCGAGCTCTCACAAACCGGTCGTATAGTCATCCCTACCCCACCCCCCTCCCATGACCGTATGGTGACAGGCTAGAACACCTTTGCTAGAAAGAAGACATTTCTCACTGGCACTCAAACAACTGTTCTTCTTGGGCACCACTGACTGGAGGAGAATACAAACAAACACATATCCAAGTCTTCCCATTTTACTCAATATCGGGCCCACACAATACCCCAGTTACTGTCCTTGGTGCGGAGCAAGCCCCTCGCTCTATCATGCATCTTGGGAATGCCAGGACATATTGGACAGAAAGTTAATAGTGCCATACCCGACACACGAGCAGTGGGAGGAGGCCCTGACCAGCGACCAGCAAGCCTGGATCATCCAGCTAGTCCGCAAGCCAGCAGCTGTCAGCGGAGCCCTGGACTTGGGGCCCCGACCGCCCAGCTCCTGCAAATTAAACTATTCTATTAAAAGTTTTCTCTCTCTTTCCTTGCCTCGTAGGTCTGCACACTTGCTGCAGTTTGTGAAATCAGCAGTCGAAATGTCATTGGATGCTTGTGAAGAGACTGCTGTCCCCGTCTACAGGGACCTAGAAATGAGGGAAGGTTTTATAATAGTGGGAATGTGTGTGCTATAGTCCAGTGCAACTTATAGGACTATGGACACCTAATTTCATTGCATGTTTTCTTCTTTTGTATGATGCGTCAGACATTAGAAAACACGGATCACATCATGTTATTTGCCTACGACCACTAAATTTGATCATTGAATTTCTTCTCTCATGCTGTCTTGGTTTCCGTTTAATCAACCGAACGATGGTTGTGACATGCATTTGAACTTTAGGTCACGTGAGGGATGAAAAAACTGCGATATAAATGCTGATAGATACCTTTAACTTGCCACACTTTTTAAACCAGCCTCCTTCAAAAGCTAAAGTTGCAAAGACGACATATGAGCAGTTATATTGCAGTTTTTTTTTGGGGCCTCAAGTGACCTAAGGTCCAACTACTCGTCCTTCATTTGTTGCCAGACTTGCTAGCGTTGAATTTCTGGACTTTTTTCTTTTGTTTGTGTAGCCTTTTTACTTTGCAGTGTTGAATTTCTGGAATTTTTTCTTTTGTTTGTGTAGCCTTTTTACTTTGCACTGTTTGTGAAAGGCCCCTCCTGCTAGGGCCAAAGCATTGGCCTACAGTATGGTTAAATAATAATAAATACAAAAAGCTAATCGCAAGAAAGCATTTATAAACTTCAATATTGTTTTGCGTCGCTTCTTTACTATAGTCAAACGCTAGAAAGCTGGTTAGAAACCAAGAAAATACTATAAGGTCTAAAATTTTGTCACCTCGCTTATTTAATATAGTCAAACACTAAAAGTCAATTACGTTTACTGTTGTGACTGGCCAGCAGAGTTATACAGGACACCGTGGACTGGGGCCCAGTGTTGCCAACTGCTGTTTATTTTGTCAGGTGCATCCTACTAAACCAGAGTCTCAACACTGCTCTGTGTTGCTGCTAGTTCAAACCCCGCTCAGGGCTGGTTTTCTCCTGCATACCATTCGGAAAAGAATGCTCAGAAGTTTTCGGTTAAGTTCGCGCTTCATGTTCAGCCTCAGGTTCGCCTCAGTTTCAGGGTGACGTTCGCCATTTGTGCACAATAAGCGCTAAAAGCATTTCATACTCAATAAACGAGGACCACTTCAATACAGCGTTCCTCATGGCTTGCAATGTTGCTTTCTCCCAGTGAACTGTCCTGCTACATCTTTTTTTAAAGAAAAAGTTTTTCTACAGCCACCACTTTCCTTTACAGACCACCACCAGGTGGAGCTACTGCCGCCGGAACACGGCCAATCAGCGAACGACGCGTCTCAAGCGTTGCCGATTCTGCCCAGCAGCATTCTCTGCCGTCTTCAATCTGGTGCGACACGAGCGCACGCACACAGGCGAGCGGCCCTTCCTGTGCGGCCACTGTTCGGCGTCGTTCTCGCGAAGTGACAACCTGCGCACGCACATGGGCACACACACTGTGAGAGCCCCTTCAGGTGCCACGTCTGCGCAAAGGCGTTCAAGAGAACCGACTCCCTAAACAGGCACATCTACGTGCACCACTCATGAAGCATCGCTGTCCACCGTGGTGGCTTCCGTATATTATACGGAATATATTCCGTATATTCTTCCAGCTGCACATCTGAACCGTACCGCAGCTCAACACAAGCCTTCGCTGTTGGAACACCGCATGCTGCGACGCCTGATCCCTTTGGTCATATGAAGTTAAACGTCAAAAGGGTTCACTTGCCTTATCAGGTGCCTTCTCCAATGACATGTTCCACGCGAGCATGGTGCCATAATAAAGTGTTACTATTGAAAAGTCTTGTGCTGTCGCACATTATTCTCTTAAAGGACTATTTAGCGATGGAAGTATCTTTTGGATAGCATGGATGCAACTGGCGAATACCTTGTCTTGAAAAGTGTTTCTGAAGCAAGGTGCTGAAGACATGCTGAATCGTGTTCTGAAAAAAAAAAAACGCTACAGAGAGTGTTTACTACATTGAAATCGGAGCGAAAGCACGGATTTGTGCTATGTAGAAGACAATGGTGAGCAGGCAGTGCCGCAGAACGGAGCAGATGGAAGTTGATGAAGACGATGCTGTCTAATGCACAGCGCGAGAGTGTGGTGCAGCCCTTAGAGGAGATCTGGTCACGCAGCTGCGGGTTTGACTACCAGTCTTGGATATTGATTCAATCTCTTTTTCACGGTTTGACCTCTAACTCAGCTGAAGGTCAAGTTTACACAGTCCGCAATTGAAGCTCAAGGTCTTGTAGTGAAACTTTCACTTCAAAATCTCAGTTGCGTTTTGTGTTGCCTTGAAGTTATCTTGAAGAACGAGGAAAAAAACGGTGGCATTGGGAATGAAGCGCACTCTTTCTTAAAAAGAATAAATAGAAACTGCATTTATGGCAATTTTCTGGGGCAAAATTTAGAACCATTTTTACGGAACAAGCGTTGCACATCAGAAGCCAGGCTTAGACATTTTTAGCTGCTACCAGTCTGCTGAGCTCTCTGGAAGACTTCATAAATTCGTTGCCTCTCTTTTATACCTTTGATACGAAAGCACACCTGTAATCGGGATGAGGGCAAAGATATCGCTTTGAGTAAGTACCCAGGCAGAAAAAGTAATAGTGTGCTGTAAGGTTGAAAGAGTCTTAGAGACCTACAGCGTTGTAGTCTAAACTGTACCTTGTGAGTGTGAAAGGCTGCCTACGCTGAGCTCTGCGAGAGGTTCGGATTCTTAAAATTGCTGACAGAATTTGGAAGCGAGATCTCTGGCGTAGCAGGCTGAGAGATTGGTGAAAGCTTATAAAAAGGATTTGGTGCCAACATGTTCAGCTGAAATCATTAAGATTGAAAATTTTCTTGCAAAGCTCTGTGTGTCAAGACACTAGTGCTGAGGGAATAGTGAAGTAGCTGCACAAAAGAAAACTTATGAATGTGTTTCTGCACCTTTCTATTGCTTTGTGAATGCACCGAAGCGTACACTTGGCAAGCTGTGAGCATGCGATCGTTTTCAAGTTGTCGTCGACTGGTGGTGAAAAGCCGCTCGTAGCAGCACGTCACGAAAGCCCCGGTAGCATTTCAGCTGTGCCGTAAATCCGCTTATCTCTTACTAAGTTTCTCATGTTAACTGCCCTCAACCCCCCCCTCCCCCGCCGCATTCTTTTATCTTTTTCACTTTCTCAGAATTACGCACGGAAACGAAAAGGTGCCCGATTAATGGCTTATACGAAGAACCGCAGAACAGCTCTGTCAACTTTAAAGAATTCCGCCACAGAATGCAGCCTGTTTATAGGAATATTTATTTTTTAAAACATGTTGCATGCCTGCAGGACATTGTGTAAAGAGGGAGAAATTCAAAATAGCAGATTGCTCAACAATAAATGGAGAAAAGCAAAAAAATGTTAGCTACAGCAAGAAAATATGAAAGAAAAGAAAAGGAAAAACACATCACAGAATCAAGCACAATTAAATAAAATATTGTGGCACATATTAATATCAGTGTGCAATGAAACAAGTTGCGAAGTAGTACATTTCGTGATACGAGGAGAAAAAACCCTGCACACGAATGAGGAAAAT